>NW_027195532.1:0-170966 GCF_038502225.1 Cherax quadricarinatus | reverse complement strand
CAGGAGATTGTGGTGCACACTGAGGCACAGGAATCTGTCGTGCACAACTAGGCAAAAGAGACTGTGGTGCACATCAAGACACATAAGACTGCGGTGTACACTAAGACACACGACACTGAGGAACAAGAGACTGTGGTGGACACTCAGACACAGGAGACTGTGGTACACACTAAGACACAGGAGGCTGTGATGCACCCTGAGACACAGGAATCTGTCGTGCACACCTAGGCAAAAGAAACTGTGGTGCATACTAAGACACAGAAGGTTGTGATGCACACTGAGACACAGGAGGCTGTAGTGCACACTGATGCACAAGAGACTGTGGTGCACACTCACGCACAGGAGAATGTGGTGCACACTAATGCAGAGGAAACTGTGGTGCACACTGAAATGCAGGAGACCCTGGTGCACACTGTGGCAAAAGAGACTATCGTGCACACTGAGACACATGAGATTGTGGTGCACACTGAGACACAGGAGACTGTTTTGCACACTGACACACAGGAGACTGTGGTGCACACTGAGGTACAGGATACTGTGGTGCACACTGAGGCACCGGAGACTGTGGTACACACTGAGACACAGAAAATTGATGTGCAAAATGTGGCACATGAGACATTGGTCCACACTAAGGCAGAGGAGACTGTGGTGCACACTGAGACACAGGAGACTGTGGTGCACACTGAGACACAGGAGACCCTGGTGCACACTGAGACACAGGAGACTGTGGTGCACACTGAAACACAGGAGACTGTGGTGGACAATGAGACACAGGAGACTGTGGTGCACACTGAGACACAGGAGACTGTGGAGCACACTGAGACACAGGAGACTGTGGTGCAAACTGAGAAACAGGATACTGTGGTGCACACTCAGACACAGGAGACTGTGGTGCACACTGAGACACAGGAGACTGTGGTGCACACTGAGAAACAGGAGACTGTGGTGCACACTGAGACACAGGAGACTGTGGCGCATACTGAGACACAGGAGACTGTGGTGCATACTGAGACACAGGAGACTGTGGTGCATACTGAGACACAGGAGACTGTGGTGCATACTGAGACACAGGAGACTGTGGTGCATACTGAGACACAGGAGACTGTGGTGCATACTGAGACACAGGAGACTGTTGTGCACACTGAGACACAGGAGACTGTGGTGCACACTGAGACACAGGAGACTGTGGTGCATACTGAGACACAGGAGACTGTGGTGCACACTGAGACACAGGAGACTGTGGTGCACACTGAGGTACTGGAGACTGTGGTGCACACTGAGGCACAGGAGACTCTGGTGCACACTGAGGCACAGGAAACAGTGTTGCACACTGAGGCACAGGAGACTGATGGGCACACTTAGGCACAGGAGACTGGTGCACACTGAGTCACAGGAGAATGTGGTGCACACTAAGGCACAGAAGACCGTGGTACACACTGAGGCAGAGAAAAGAGTGGTGCACAATGAGGCACAGGAGACTGTGGTGCACACTGATGCAAAGCAGACTGTGGTGTACACTGAGGCACAGGAAACGGAGGTGCACACTTAAATGCACGAGACCTTGGTGCACGCTGAGGCACAGGAGACTGTGGTGCGCAATGAGTCATAGGAGATATCGGTGCACGCTGAGGCACAGGAGATTGTGGTGCACACTGAGGCACAGGAATCTGTCGTGCACAACTAGGCAAAAGAGACTGTGGTGCACATCAAGACACATAAGACTGCGGTGTACACTAAGACACACGACATTGTGGTGCACACTGAGGAACAAGAGACTGTGGTGCACACTCAGACACAGGAGACTGTGGTGCACACTAAGACACAGGAGGCTGTAATGCACACTGATGAACAAGAGACTGTGGTGCACACTGACGCAAAGGAGAATATTGTGCACACTAAGGCAGACGAAACTGTGGTGCACACTGAAATGTAGGAGCCCTGGTTCACACTGTGGCAAAAGAGACTATCGTGCACACTGAGACATATGAGATTGTGGTGCACACTGAGACACAGGAGACTGTTTTGCACACTGACACACAGGAGACTGTGGTGCACACTGAGACACAGGAGACTGTGGTAAACACTGAGACACAGGAGACTGTGGTGCACACTGATGCACAGCAGACTGTGGTGCACACTGTGGCACAGGAGACTGTGGTGCACAATGAGACAGAGGAGACTGTGGTGCACACTGACACACAGGAGACTGTGGTGCACACTGAGGTACAGGATACTGTGGTGCACACTGAGGCACAGGAGACTGTGGTACACACTGAGACACAGAAAATTGATGTACAAAATGTGGCACATGAGACATTGGTGCACACTAAGGCAGAGGAGACTGTGGTGCACACTGAGACACAGGAGACTGTGGTGCACACTGAGACTCACGAGACTGTGATGCACACTGAGACACAGGAGACTGCGGTGCAAACTGACTCACAGGAGACTGTGGTGCACACTGAGGCACAGGAGACTGTGGTGCACACTGAGACACAGGAGACTGTGGTGCACACTGAGGCAAAGGAGACTCCGGTGCACATTCATGCACAGGACACTGTGGTGCACATTGAGATGCAGGAGACTGTGCTGCACACTTAGACACAGGAGACTGTGGCGCACACTGAGGCAAAGGAGACTGTGGTGCACACTGAGACACAGCAGACCTTAGTGCACAGTGAAACACAGGAGACTGCGGTGCACACTGAGGCATGGGGAACTGTGGTGCACATTGAGGTACAGGAGACTGTGGTGCACACTGGGGCACAGGAGACTTTGGTGCACACTGAGACAAAGGAAACTGTGGTGCACACTGAGGCACAGGAGACTGTGGAGCAGATTGAGGCACAGGAGACTGTGGTGCACAGTTAGACACAGGAGACTGTGTTGCACACTGAGACACAGGAGACTCTGATGCACACTGAGGCACAGGAGACTGTGGTGCACACTGACGAAGAGGAGACTTTGGTGCACATTGAGACACAGGAGACCGAGGTGCACACTGAGACACAGAAGACTGTGTTGCACACTGAGACACAGGAGTCTGTGGTGCACACTGAGACACAGGAGACTGTGGTGCACACTGAGGCACAGGAGACTGTGGTGCACACTCAGACACAGTAGACTGAGATGAACACTGAGAACAAGGAGACTGTTGTGAACACTTAGGTACAGGAGACTCTGGTGCACACTGAGGCACAGGAGACTCTGGTGCACACTGAGGCACAGGAAACAGTGGTGCTCACTGAAGCACAGTAGACTGAGGGGCACACTGAGGCACACGAGACTGGTGCACACTGAGACACAGGAGACTGTGGTGCACATTGAGGCATGGAAGACTTTCGTACACACTGAGACAGAGAAAACAGTGGTGCACACTTAGGCACAGGAGACTGTGGTGCAAACTGAGGCACAGGAAACTGTTGTGCACAATGAAATGCAGGAGACCCTGGTGCACACTGAGGCGCAGGGGACTGTGGTGCACACTGAGACACAGGAGACAGAGGTACAGACTAAGGCACAGGAGATTGTGGTGCACACTGAAGCACAGGAGACTGTGGTGCACACCAAGACACAGAAGACTGTGGTGCACACTAAGACACAGGTCACTGTGGTGCACACTGAGGCACAGGAGAATGTGGTGCACACTGAGGTACAGGAGACTGGTGCAGACTGAGACACAGGAGACACTTGTGCACACTGAGACACACGAGACAGTGGTGCACAATGAGACACAGGAGACTGTGGTGCACACTGAGACACAGGAGACTGTTGTGCACACTGAGGCACAGGAGACTGTGGTGCACACTGTGGCACAGGAGACTGTGGTGCACACTGAGACAGAGGAGACTGTGGTGCACACTGAGACAGAGGAGACTGTGATGCACACTGAGACACAGGAGACTATGGTGTACACTGCGGCAGATGAGACTGTGGTGCACACCGAGACATAGGAGACAGTGGTGCACACTGAGGCACAGGACACTGTGGTGCCTTCGAGACACTGGAGACAGTGGTGAACACTGAGACCCAGGAGACAGTGGTGCACACTGAGGCACAGGAGACTGTGGTGCGCTCTGAGACCCAGGAGACTGCAGTGCACACTGAGGCAGAGGAGACTGTGATGCACATTGAGATGCAGGAGATTGGGGTGCGCATTGAGGCACAGAAAACTGTGGTGCACACTGAGGCGAAAGAGACTCTGATGCACTCTGAGACACAGGAGACTGTTGTGCACACTGAGACACAGGACACTGCGGTGAACACTGAGGCACAGGGGACTGTTGTGCACACTGACGCACAGGAGACTGTGGTGCACACTGAGACATATGAAACTGTGGAGCACACTGAGTCACAGGAGACTGCGGTGCACAATCAGGCAAAGGAGACTGTGGTGCACACTGAGACACAGGAGACTGTGGTGCACAATGAGGCACAGGAAACAGTGGTGCACACTGAGGCACAGGAGACTGATGGGCACACTGAGGCACAGGAGACTGGTGCACACTTAGACATAGGAGTTTGTGGTGCTAACTGAGGCACAGGAGACAGAGGGGCACACTGAGGCACAGGAGACTGTGGTGCACATTGAAGCGCAGGGGACTGTGGTGCACAGTGAGATGCAGGAAACTGTGGTGCACACTGAGACACAGAAGACTACTCTGCACACTGAGGCACAGGAGACTGTGGTGCACACTGAGGCACAGGAGACTGTTGTGCACGCTCAGACACAGGAGACTATGGTGCACACTAAGACACAGGAGGCTGTGATGCAAACTGAGACACAGGAGACTGTGGTGCACACTAAGGCACAAGAGGCTGTGGTGCACACTTAGGCACAAGAGACTCTGGTGCACACTGACGCACAGCAGACTATAGTGCACACTGAGACACAGGAGATTGTGGTGAAGACTGAGGCAGAGGAGACTTTGGTTTACACTAAGACACAAGAGGCAGTGGCGCACACTAAGGCACAATAGACTGTGGTGCACATTGAGACACAGCAGACTGTGGTGCACACTGAGGCACAGGAGGCTGTAGTGCACACTTAGGCACAAGAGACTGTGGTGCACAATGAGTCACAGGAGACTGTGGTGCACACTGAGACACAACGATGCTGCGGTGCACACTGAGACACAGTAGGCTGAGGTGCACACTAAGGAACAGGAGACTGTGGTGCACACTGAGACACAGGAGACACTTGTGCACACTGAGGCACACGAGACAGTGGTGCACAATGAGACACAGGAGACTGTGGTGCACACTGAGACACAGGAGACTGTTGTGCACACTGAGGCACAGGAGACTGTGGTGCACACTGAGACACAGGAGACTATGGTGTACACTGAGGCAGATGAGACTGCGGTGCACACCGAGACATAGGAGACAGTGGTGCACACTGAGGCACATAACACTGTGGTGCCTTCGAGACACTGGAGACAGTGGTGAACACTGAGACCCAGGAGACAGTGGTGCACACTGAGGCTCAGGAGACTGTGGTGCGCTCTGAGACCCAGGAGACTGCAGTGCACACTGAGGCAGAGGAGACTGTGATGCACAATGAGATGCAGGAGATTGGGGTGCGCATTGAGGCACAGAAAACTGTGGTGCACACTGAGGCGAAAGAGACTCTGATGCACTCTGAGACACAGGAGACTTTTGTGCACACTGAGACACAGGAGACTGCGGTGAACACTGAGGCACAGGAGACTGTTGTGCACACTGACGCACAGGAGACTGTGGTGCACACTGAGACACATGAAACTGTGGAGCACACTGAGTCACAGGAGACTGAGTTGCAAACTGAGACACAGGAGACGGTGGAGCACACTGAGACACAGGAGACTGCGGTGCACACTGAGACACATGAAACTGTGGTGCACACTGAGTCACAGGAGACTGAGTTGCAAACTGAGACACAGGAGACGGTGGAGCACACTGAGACACAGGAGACTGCGGTGCACACTCAGGCAAAGGAGACTGTGGTGCACACTGAGACACATTAGACTGTGGTGCACAATGAGACACAGGAGACTGTGATGCACACTGAGGCACAGGAAACAGTGGTGCACACTGAGGCATAGGAGACTGATGGGCACACTGAGGCACAGGAGACTGGTGCACACTTAGACATAAGAGTTTGTGGTGCTTTCTGAGGCACAGGAGACAGAGGGGCACAGTGAGGCACAGGAGACAGTGGTGCACACTGAGGCGCAGGGGACTGTGGTGCACACTGAGATGCAGAAAACTGTGGTGCACACTGAGACACAGAAGACTACTGTGCACACTGAGGCACAGGAGACTGTGGTGCACACTGAGGCACAGAAGACTGTTGTGCACACTGAGACATAGGAGACAGTGGTGCACACTGAGACACAGGAGACTGTTGTGCACACTGAGACACAGGAGACTGTGGTGCACACTGAGGCACAGGAGACTGTTGTGCACACTGACGCACAGGAGACTGTGGTGCACACTGAGACAAAGAAAACTGTGGTGCACACTGAGGCAGAGGAGACTGTGGTGCAAACTAAGATGCAGGAGACGTTGGTGCACACTGAGGCAAAGGAGACAGTGGTGCACACTGAGACACAGAAGACTGTGGTGCACACTGAGACACAGGAGACTGTGATGCACATTGAGGCACATGAGACTGTGGTTCACACTGAGGCACAGGACAGTGTGGTGCACACTGAGGCTCAGGAAACAGTGGTGCACATTGAGCCACAGGAGACTGAGGGGCACACTGAGGCACAGGAGACCGGTTCACACTGAGGCACAGGAATCTATGGTGCACACTGAAATGCAGGAGACACTTGTGCACACTGAGGCACAGGAGACTGTGGTGCACACGGGGACACAAGAGACAGCGGTGCACACTGAGGCACAGGAGATTGTGGTGCACACTGAGGCGCGGAAGACTGTGGCGCTCACCAAGACACAGAAGACTGTGGTGTACTCCACTAAAAGGACACTGTGGTGCACACTGAGGCTCAGGACACTATGGTGACTTCGAGACACTTGAGACAGTGGGGAACACTGAGGCCAAGGAGACAGTGGTGCACATTGAGGCAGAGGAGACTGTGGTGCGCACTGAGACCCAGGAGACTGCGGTACACACTGAGGCAGAGGAGACTGTGATGCACAATGAGATGCAGGAGATTGGGGTGCACCTTGAGGCACAGGAAACTGTGGTGCACACTGAGGCGAAAGAGACTCTGATGCACTCTGAGACACAGGAGACTGTTGTGCACACGGAGACACAGGAGACTGCGGTGCACACTGAGGCACAGGAGACTGTTGTGCACACTGACGCACAGGAGACTGTGGTGCACACTGAGACACATGAAACTGTGGTGCACACTGAGGCACAGGAGACTGAGTTGCAAACTGAGACACAGGAGATGGTGGTGCACACTGAGACACAGGAGACTGCAGTACACACTCAGGCAAAGGAGACTGTGGTGCACACTGAGGCACAGGAAACAGTGGTGCACACTGATTCACAGGAGACTGATGGGCACACTGAGGCACAGGAAACAGTGGTGCACACTGAGGCACAGGAGACTGATGGGCACACTGAGGCACAGGAGACTGGTGCACAATTAGACATAGGAGTTTGTGGTGCTAACTGAGGCACAGGAGACAGAGGGGCACACTGAGGCACAGGATACTGTGGTGCACAGTGAGGCACAGGAGACTGTTGTGCACACTGAGACACAGGAGACAGTGGTGCACACTGAGGCAGATGAGACTGTGGTGCACATTGAGACATAGGAGACAGTGGTGCACACTGAGACACAGGAGACTGTTGTGCATACTGAGACACAGGAGACTGTGGTGCACACTGATGCACAGGAGACTGTTGTGCACACTCACGCACAGGAGACTGTGGTGCACACTGAGACACAGGAAACTGTGGTGCACACTGAGGCACAGGAGACTGTGGGGCACACTGAGGCAAAGGAGACTTTGGTGCACACTGAGACACAGCAGACCTTGGTGCACAGTGAGACACAGGAGACTGCGGTGCACACTGAGGCATAAGGAACTGTGGTGCACACTGAGGTACAGGAGGCTGTGGTTCACACTGGGGCACAGGAGACTTTGGTGCACACTGAGACACAGGAAGCTGTGGTGCACACTGAGGCACAGGAGACTGTGGTGCACACTGAGACACAGGAGACTCCGGTGCACATTAATGCACAGGACACTGTGGTGCACATTGAGATGCAGGAGACTGTGGTGCACACTTAGACACAGGAGACAGCGGTGCACACTGAGGCAAAGGAGACTATGGTGCACACTGAGACACAGCAGACCTTGGTGCACAGTGAGACACAGGAGACTGCGGTGCACACTGAGGCATAGGGAACTGTGGTGCACACTGAGGTACAGGAGTCTGTGGTGCACACTGAAACACAGGAAAGTGTGGTGCACACTGAGGCACAGGAGACTGTGGCGCACACTGAGGCAAAGGAGACTGTGGTGCACACTGAGACACAGCAGACCTTGGTGCACAGTGAGACACAGGAGACTGCGGTGCACACTGAGGCATAGGGAACTGTGGTGCACACTGAGGTACAGGAGGCTGTGGTGCACACTGAAACACAGGAAAGTGTGGTGCACACTGAGGCACAATAGACTGTGGCGCACACTGAGGCAAAGGAGACTGTGGTGCACACTGAGACACAGCAGACCTTGGTGCACAGTGAGACAGAGGAGACTGCGGTGCACACTGAGGCATAGGGAACTGTGGTGCACACTGAGGTACAGGAGACTTTGGTGCACACTGAAACACAGGAAAGTGTGGTGTACACTGAGGCACAGGAGACTGTGGAGCAGATTGAGGCACAGGAGACTGTGGTGCACAGTGAGACACAGGAGACTGTGGTGCACACTGAGACACAGGAGACTGTGGTGCACACTGAGGCAGAGGAGACTTTGGTGCACATTGAGACACACAAGACTGTGTTGCACACTGAGACACAGGAGTCTGTGGTGCACACTGAAACACAGGAGACTGTGGTGCACACTGAGATACAGGAGACTGTGGTGCACACTGAGGCACAGGAGACTGTTGTGCACACTGACGCACAGGAGACCGAGGTGCACACTGAGACACAGAAGACTGTGTTGCACACTGGGACACAGGAGTCTGTGGTGCACACTGAGACACAGGAGACTGTGGTCCACACGGAGGCACAGGAGACTGTGGTGCCCACTGAGACACAGTAGACTGAGGTGCACACTGAGAACAAGGAGACTTGTGAACACTAAGGTACAGGAGACTCTGGTGCACACTGAGGCACAGGAGACTGTGGTGCACACTGAGGCACAGGAAACAGTGGTGCTCACTGAGGCACAGGAGACTGAGGGGCACACTGAGGCACAGGAGACTGTGGTGCACACTGAGGCACAGGAAACAGTGGTGCTCACTGAGGCACAGGAGACTGAGGGGCACACTGAGGCACACGAGACTGGTGCACACTGAGACACAGGTGACTGTGGTGCACATTGAGGCACGGAAGACTGTCGTACACACTGAGGCAGAGAAAACAGTGGTGCACACTTAGGCACAGGAGACTGTGGTGCACACTGAGGCACACGAGACAGTGGTGCACAATGAGACACAGGAGACTGTAGTGTACACAGAGACACAGGAGACTGTTGTGCACACTGAGGCACAGGAGACTGTGGTGCACACTGTGGCACAAGAGGCTGTGGTGCACACTGAGACAGAGGAGACTGTGGTGCACGCTGAGACAGAGGAGACTGTGATGCACACTGAGACACAGGAGACAATGGTGTACACTGAGGCAGATGAGACTGTGGTGCACACCGATACATAGGAGACAGTGGTGCAAACTGAGGCTCAGGACACTGTGGTGCCTTCGAGACACTGGAGACAGTGGTGAACACTGAGACCAAGGAGACAGTGGTGCACACTGAGGCACAGGAGACTGTGGTGCGCTCTGAGACCCAGGAGACTGCGGTGCACACTGAGGCAGAGGAGACTGTGATGCACAATGAGATGCAGGAGATTGGGGTGCGCCTTGATACACAGGAAACTGTGGTGCACACTGAGGCGAAAGAGACTCTGATGCACTCTGATACACAGGAGACTGTTGTGCACACTGAGACACAGGAGACTGCGGTGCACACTGAGGCACAGGAGACTGTTGAGCACACTGACGCACAGGAGACTGTGGTGCACATTTAGACACATGAAACTGTGGTGCACACTGAGGCACAGGAGACTGCGGTGCACACTCAGGCAAAGGAGACTGTGGTGCACACTGAGACACATTAGACTGTGGTGCACAATGAGACACAGGAGACTGTGATGCACACTGAGGCACAGGAAACAGTGGTGCACACTGAGGCACAGGAGACTGGTGCACACTTAGACATAGGAGTTTGTGGTGCTTTCTGAGGCACAGGAGACAGAGGGGCACAGTGAGGCACAGGAGACAGTGGTGCACACTGAGGCGCAGGGGACTGTGGTGCACACTGAGATGCAGGAAACTCTGGTGCGCACTGAGACACAGAAGACTACTGTGCACACTGAGGCACAGGAGACTGTGGTGCACACTGAGGCACAGAAGACTGTTGTGCACACTTAGACACAGGAGACAATGGTGCACACTGAGGCAGATGAGACTGTGGTGCACACTGAGACATAGCAGACAGTGGTGCACACTGAGACACAGGAGACTGTTGTGCACACTGAGACACAGGAGACTGTGGTGCACACTGAGGCACAGGAGACTGTTGTGCACACTGACGCACAGGAGACTGTGGTGCACACTGAGACACAGGAAACTGTGGTGCACACTGAGGCAGAGGAGACTGTGGTGCAACTAAGATGCAGGAGACGTTGGTGCACACTGAGGCAAAGGAGACAGTGGTGCACACTGAGACACAGAAGACTGTGGTGCACACTGAGACACAGGAGACTGTGATGCACATTGAGGCAAATGAGATTGTGGTTCACACTGAGGCACAGGACAGTGTGGTGCACACTGAGGCTCAGGAAACAGTGGTGCACATTGAGCCACAGGAGACTGAGGGGCACACTGAGGCACAGGAGACCGGTTCACACTGAGGCACAGGAAACTATGGTGCACACTGAAATGCAGGAGACCCTTGTGCACACTGAGGCACAGGAGACTGTGGTGCACACTGGGACACAAGAGACAGCGGTGCACACTGAGGCACAGGAGATTGTGGTGCACACTGAGGCGCGGAAGACTGTGGCGCTCACCAAGACACAGAAGACTGTGGTGTACTCCCCTAAAAGGACACTGTGGTGCACGCTGCATCACAAGAGACTGTTGTGCACACTCAGACACAGGAGATTATGGTGCACACTAAGACACAGGAGGCTGTGATGCAAACTGAGACACAGGAGTCTGTGGTGCACACTAAGGCACAAGAGGCTTTGGTGAACACTTAGGCACAAGAGACTCTGGTGCACACTGACGCACAGCAGACTATATTGCACACTGAGACACAGGAGATTGTGTTGAAGACTGAGGCACAAGAGACTGTGGTGCACATTGAGGCACAGCAGACTGTGGTGCACACTGAGGCACAGGAGGCTGTGGTGCACACTTAGGCACAAGAGACTGTGGTGCACAATGAATGACAGGGGACTGTGGTGCACACTGAGACACAACGATGCTGCGGTGCACACTGAGACACACGAGGCTGTCGTGCAATCTTAGGCACAAGAGACTGTGGTCCACACTGAGACACAGGAAATTGTGGTGCACACTGATTCATATGAGACTCTGTTGCACACTGAGGCACAGGAGACTGCGGTGCACACTGAGGCACCGGGAACTGTGTTGCACATTGAGCCACATGAGACTCTAGTGCACACTGAGGCTCAAGAGACTGTGGTGCACACTGAGACATAGGAGACTGTGGTACACACTGAGACACAGGAGAATGTCGTGCACACTGAGTCACATGAGACTGTGGTGCACACTGATGCACAGGAGACTGTGGTGCACACTGAAGCATAGGAGAATGTGATGCACACTGAGACACAGGAGACTCTGGTGCACTCTGAGACACCAGAGATTGTGGTGCACAATGAGGCACAAGAGACAGTGGTGCACACTGAGACACATAAGATTGTGGTGCACACTGAAACTCAGGAGAATGTGGTGCACACTGAGACGCAGGAGACTCTGATGCACACTGAGGCACATGAGACTGTGGTGCACACTAAGACACAGGAGACTCTGGTGCACGCTGAGGTACAGGAGACTGTGGTTCACACTGAGGCACAGGAGACTGTGGTGCACACTGAGACACTGGAGACAGTGGTGCACACTGAGACACAGGAGACTATGGTGCACAATGAGACACATGAGACTGTGATGCACACTGAGACTCAGGAGACTCTGATGCACCCTGAGCCACATGAGACTCTGGTGCACACTGAGACACAGGAGACTGTGGTACACACTAAAACACAGGAGACTATGGTGCATGCTGAGGTTCAGGAGACTGTGGTTCACACTGAGGCACAGGAGACTGTGGTGCACACTGAGGCACAGGAGACTGAGGGGCACACTCAGGCAGAGGAGACTGGTGCACACTGAGACAAAGGAGACTGAGGGGCACACTGAGGCACAGGAAACTGGTTCAAACTGACGCACAGGAAACTGTGATGCACACTGAAATGCAGGAGACCCTTGTGCACACTGAGGCACAGAAGACTGTGGTGCAAACTGAGACGCAGAAGAAGGTGGGGCACACTGAGACACACGAGACTGTGGTGCACACTTAGACACAGGAGACTCTCGTACACACTAAGACACAGGAGACTCTGGTGTACACTGAGGTTCAGGAGACTGTGATGCACACTGAGGCACAGGAAACAGTGGTGCACACTGAAGCACGTGAAACTGTGGGGCACACTGAGGCACAGGAGACTGGTGCACACTGAGACACAGGAGACTGGTGCACACTGAGGCACAGGATACTGGTTCACACTGAGGCACAGGAAACTGTGGTGCACACTGAAATGCAGGAGACCCTTGTGCACACTGAGGCACAGGAGACTGTGGTGCATACTGAGACACAAAAGACAGCGGTGCACACTGAGTCACACGACATTGTGGTGCACGCTGAGGCACAGAAGACTGTGGTGAACACCAAGACACAAAAGACTGTAGTGTACTCTACTACACAGGACACTGTGGAGCACTGTTGTGCACACTCAGACACAGGAGACTATCGTGCACACTAAGGCAAAGGAGGCAGTGATGCAAACTGAGACAGAGGAGACTGTGGTGCACACTAAGGCACAGGATGCTGTGGTGCACACTTAGGCACAAGAGACTCTGGTGCACACTCATGCACAGCAGACTTTGGTGCACACTGAGACACAGGAGATTATGGTGAAGACTGAGGCACAGGAGGCTGTGGTGCACACTGAGGCACTACAGACAGTGGTGTACAATGAGTCACAAGAGACTGTGATGCACACTGAGACACAACGAGGCTGCGGTGCACACTGAGACACAGGAGGCAGTGGCGCACACTAAGGCACAAGAGACTGTGGTGCACACTGAGACACAGGACATTATTGTGAAGACTGAGGCACATGAGACTGTGGTGTACATTGAAACACAGGAGGCAGTGGCGCACACTGAGCCACTACAGACTGTGGTGTACAATGAGTCACAGGAGACTGTGATGCACACTGAGACACAACGAGGCTGCGGTGCACACTGAGGCACAAGAGACTGTGGTGCGCACTGAGACACAGGAGATTGTGGTGCACACTGATTCATATGAGACTGTTGCACACTGAGGCGCAGGAGACTGCGTTGCACACTGAGGCACATGAGACTGTGGTGCACACTGAGGCTCAAGAGACTGTGGTGCACACTGAGACAGAGGAGACTGTGGTGCACGCTGAGACACAGGAGACTGTCGTGCACACTGAGGCACAGGAGACTGTGGTGCACACTGAGGCACAGGAGACTGTGGTGCACACTGAGGCATAGGAGATTGTGATGCACACTGAGACACAGGAGACTGTGGTGCACACAGAGACACAAAAGATTGTGGTGCACACTGAGACTCAGGAGACTGTGGTGCACACTGAGGCACAGGAGACTGTTGTGCACACTGAGACACAGGAGACAGTGATGCACTCTGAGACACAGGAAACAGTGGTACACACTGAGACACATGAGACAGTGGTCACTCTGAGGCAGAGTAGACTGTTGTGCACACTGAGGCACAGGAGACTGTGGTGCACACAGAGACACAGGAGACTGTGGTGCACACTGAGATGCAAAAGACTGTTGTGCATACTGAGGCACAGAAAACTGTGGTGCACACTAAGACACAGGAGACTGTGGTGCACACTTAGGCACAGGAGACTGTGGTGCACACTAAGGCGCAGGAGACTGTGGTGCACACTGATGCACAGGAGATTGTGGTGCACACTGAGACACAGGAGATTGTGATGCACACTGAGACCCAGGAGACTGAGGTGCACACTTAGACACAGGAGAATGTTGTGCCACTGAGACAGAGGAGACAGTTTTGCGCACTGAGACACAGGAGACAGTGGTGCACACTGACGCACAGGAGACTGTGGTGCACACTAAGGCACAGGAGACAGTGGTGCACACTGAAGCACAGGAGACTGTGGTGCACACTGAGGCACAGGAGACTGTGGTGCACACTGAGGCACAGGAGACAGTGGAGCACACAGAGACACAGGAGACAGTGGTGCACACTGAGACACAGGAGACAGTGGTGCACACTGAGGCAGAGGAGACTGTAATGCACACTGAGACACAGGAGACAGTGGTGCACACTGAGGCACAGGAGTCTGTGGTGCACAAAGAGACACAGGAGACACTGGTGCAAACTCAGGCATATGAGACTGTGATGCACACACAGACACAAGAGAAAGTGATGCACACTGAGACACAGGAGACTGAGGCAGTGGTGAACAATGAGGCACAGGAGACTGTGGTGCACACTGAGACAAAGGAGACTGTTGTGCACACTGAGACACAGGAGACTGTGGTGCACTCTGAGACCCATGAGACTGCTGTGCACACTGACGTACAGGAGACTGTGGTGCACACTGAGACTCAGGAAACTGTGGTGCACACTGAGGCACAGGAGACTGTGGTGCAAACTCAGACACAGAAGACGGTGGTGCACACTGAGTCACAGGAGACTGCGGTGCACACTGAGGCAAAGGAGACTGTGATGCACCCTGTGACACAGGAGACTGTGGTGAACACTTATGCACAGGAGACCGTGGTGCACACTGAGGCACAGGAGACTGTGGTGCACACTTAGGCAAAGTAGTCTTTGGTGCACACTGAGGCACATGAGACTTTAGTGCACAGTGATGCATAGGAGACTGTGGTGCACACGTAAACACAGGAGACAGTTGTGCTCACTGAGGCACAGGAGACTGGTGCACACTGAGGCACAGAAGACTGTGGTGCTTACTGATGTACAGATTACTGTTGTGCACATTGAGGCATATGAGACTGTGGTGAATACTGAGACACAGGAGACTGTGGTGCACATTCAGGTACAGAAGACATTGGTGCACACTGAGGCATAGGAGACTGTGGTGCACACTGAGGCATAGGAGACTGTGGTGCACACTGAGACACAGGAGTCGATGGTGCCCACTGAAGCATAGGAGACTATGGTGCACACTGAGGCACCGGAGACTGTGGTGTGCACTGATGCACAAGGTATTTTGGTGCACACTGAGGCACAGCAGACTGTGGTGCACAATGAGGCACAGGAGATTTTGGTGCACACTGAGGCACAGGAGACTGTTGTGCACAATGAGGCACAGGAGAGTGTTGCACTCAATAAGGCAGAGGACACTGTGGTGCACACGGAGGGCAGGGGACTGTGGTGCACACTTAAGCACTGGAAACTTTATTGCACACTTAGGCGCAGTAGACTGTTGTGCACACTGAGGCACAATAGACTGTGGTGCACACTGAGGCGCAGGAGAGTGTGGTGCACACTGTGGCCCAAATGATTGTGGTGCACACTGAAGCAGAGGAGACTGTGATGCACACTGAGGCACAGGAGACTGTGGTGCACACTGAGGAACAGGAGACTGTGGTGACACTGAGGAACAGGAGACCTTGGTGCACACTTAGTTCCAAGAGGCTATTGTGCATACTGATGCAAAGGAATCTGTGGTGCACACTGTGTCCCAGGAGATTGTGGTGCACACTGTGGCACAGAAGACTGTGGTGCCCACTGAGACACGGGAGATTGTGGTGCACACTGATGCACAGGAGACTGTTGTGCAAAGTGAGGCACAGGAGACTGTGGTGCACACTGAGGCACAGGAGTCTTTGGTGCACTCTGAGGCAAAGGAGTCTTTTTGATGCACACTGAGGCACAAGAGACTCTTGTGCACTATTATGCACATTAGACTTTTGTGCACACTGAGGCATAGGAGACTGTTGTGCACACTTAGGCACAGGAGACTTTGGTGTGCACTGAGGCACTGGAGTCTGTGGTGCTCACCGAGGCACAGGAGACTGTGGTGCACAATGAGGTACAGGAGACTCAGTAGCACATTGAGGCACAGGAGATTGTTGTGCACACTGAGGCATTGGAGACTGTGGTGCACACTGAGACGCAGGAGATTGTGGTGCACACTGAGTCACAGGAGATTGTAGTGCGCACAGAGACACATGAGACTGTGGTGCACACTGATGCACAGGAGACTGTGGTGCACACTGAGGTCCAGGAGACTATTGTGCACACTGAGGCACAGGAGACTGTTTTGCTCACTGAGATGCAGTAGACTGTCGTGCACACTGAGACAAGGGAGACTGTGGTGACACTGAGGCACATGAGACTGTTGTGCACACTGGGGTCCAGGAGACTATTGTGCACACTGATTCAAAAGAATCTGTGGTGCACACTGTGGCCCAGGAGATTTTGGGGCACACTGTGGCCCAGGAGACTGTGGTGCACACTGTGGCCAAGGAGACTGTGGTACACAATGAGGCACAGGATAATGTGGTGCACACTCTGGACCATGAGTCTCTGGTGCACACTCTGGCCCATGAGACTGTGGTGGACACTGTGGCCGAGGAGACTGTGGTGGACACTGTGGCCTACAAGACTATGGTGCATACTGTGGCCCAAAAGACTGTGGTGCACTCTGTGGCCCAGGAGACTGTGGTGCACAATGTGGCCCAGGAAACTGTGGTGCAAACTGTGGCCCAGGAGACTGCAGTGCACACTGTGACCAAGGAGGCTGTGGTGCACACTTTGGCCAAGGAGACTGTGTTGGACGCTGTGGCCCAGTAGAGTGTGGTGCACACTGTGGTCTAGGAGACTGTTGTGCACACTGTGGCCCATGAGACTTTTGTGCACACTGTGGCCCAGAAGACTGTGGTGCACGCTGTGGCCCAGAGACTGTGGTGTGTCATGTGGGTTCGATAATGTGGATGGGGTAAAAATACTCACGTATTCTGGTTAGTACATATATTATATATATATCGGAAAGTTTAGGAAGCGCCATCAGCCGACCTGCCTCTCTCTGCTCTCTATCTCAGACTGACCCACCAGTGCCTTCAGGGTGAGCGGTGTTTGAAAACATGCTATGGTCAGCAGCAACATGAATAACAGTCAGTGATTCACACAGACGGTTGGTAGTGAGTCATATTCTGGTACACTGGTTACTGGCAACTGGTTACTAGGAACTGGTACTACTACTGAGAGCTCGGCGACTCTAATGTATGTCTTCCCGACATACAGCTAATACAAACTAGAGACGGCAGGCGTACAGCTTGGGCTGATTCTATACAATGTCAAAGTACACAACAATTGAACATTACAACATACATAAGTAGAATATTGGAATGGAAGCTTACGTAAATGACTATAGTGAAACTTACTGTAATGAAACTGTAATGTATTACAAGGTATGATATAGCACAACTCATCGAGAGACTCAACATTTGGATTACACAATAGAAGCGATAAAAATTTTTTTTGATCGATCGATCTGTATTCATGTGATCTACGGATTCTGAGGAAGAAATATATACAAAGAAAGAAGTGTTTAACAGAAAGACAGATTCTGTGCACTCAAATCTAGACTGTTAACTCTCAGAATTCGGAGAGAACGTGAACACAAAAAAAAAAAAAAAAATCTTGAATACTGATAAGTTGATACTGTAATTATTCATTTATACAGGTCATTTACATTTAACCCCAACACTGCTAGGGTGAGATTGACATATGCAGAATGGGTGTCATCTCTGGGAGGATCAAACTCTGTTGCACTGGCTAACTCATGCTGCATTTGAGGCAAATCTGAATAGGTAGTTACAAATGGTACTTGAGGATTTCTCAATACCTGTCGTGTATGTAGGGAATAACGATATTCAGGTTGACCGTCTGACTGAGTCTCAGAAGTAGAGAGTACAGGATCAGGAGGATTGTCATAGTGTCACATTAGTCTGGGTTGGAACATCATTATCATCACATACTAACTTCATATGATCTAAATGCAATTCTTTATACTGACCACTACTAATTTCTATATATTATACTTATTGCCAATGATATGTTCAACTACTCGATAAGGACCAACAAACTTTTGATCAAGCTTAGGCATTGCAGACGTTTTGTTAAAGTTAGTCAGCATAACTCTAGAACTTACTTTGATTTTGGACGGCTTAGCTCGAGTGTTTGCGACTCTTGTAAATTCTGCTGTTGATTTATGAAGTGTTTCACGGATTCTTCTAAAGACGCTTTGAGCTAAGGTGGTACGAGTTGCTATGAAATCATCAGGGTTGTAATTTGGTTCTCGATTAGAATATAGCAACTCATAAGGCAAATGTTTATCTACACCGTACAATGCATAATGTGGAGTGTCACCTATAAAAACATTGTAAGCAGAATTTATAGAACACTGCACATCAGGTATAACTTCATCCCAAGTTTCACTGTTGGGATTGATAGTGGCTCTCAAGACATCAAGTACTTTCTTATTGGCTCGTTCTGCTAACCCATTACTGGCAGGATGATGAGGAACAATGGTGGATTTAGAGATCTTGTACAAGGTACACAAATTTTCAAGAATCTCATTACAGAATTCACCTCCATTGTCTGTTACTAGGGACTTAGGGGTGGTATGCCTGCAGATAATGGGTTCTTTAAACGCTTTAGCTACTGTCTCGGCAGTCTTATCTGCAATAGGAACTAACTCACAATATCTGGTGAAATGGTCTACCATAACACACAGATGTTTGTTGCCCTGGAGGGAACATTGGAAATTAGTTAACAGATCTAGCACAACTCTTTCCCATGGTTCGCTAGTAGTTGGATACACTTGGATTGGATTAGGACAATTAGCATTACCTTCATTTTGCATGCAGACACTACATTTCTTAACACACTCAGAAATATCAGCTGACATACGAGGCCAAAAGTATTTCAATCTGGCTTGTTTTACTGAACGATCCATACCAGGGTGCACAACACCTGGTACATCGTGAACTAGCTGTAAGGCTACATTCACTAGTGACTGTGGAATTACTAACTGGTATACTCTTCTGCCAGGAGTACCCAACTCGGCAGTTCGATACAGTAATTCTTGGTTCATGACAAAGTCACTGATGGGCGCTGGTGGCTTCACAGTCAGAATAAGATCTTCCTGGAGCAGGAATCGAATCACACCAGACCACATGGGATCTGCTCGTTGAGCATCTTTACATCTTCAGCAGTAAATGGAGGGTCTGCAGTTACTATACTATCATGTCGCGATAAGGCATCTGTGGCTACATTTGAATTGCCAGGTAAGTGTTCAAAGGTGGGAATCAACTCTTGGATAGTCAAGGTCCATCTGGCTAACCTTCCAGTAGGTTGTTTGTTCTGGAATAAAGGTATCAGTGGAGCATGGTCTGTCAAGACATGAACAGGGTACTGGTAAATAATGTCTTGGAAGTGCTTTAAAGACCATGCTATTGCTAAAGCTTCTTGCTCAGTTACTGTATAATTACGTTCAGCCTTCGTAAGGACTCGGCTAGCAAATGCAACTGCGTTGCACTTGCCATCAGTCTTCTGAGCTAGTACAGCACCTATGCCAATAGAACTAGCATCAGTTGTCAGATAGAAGGGCTTAGAAAAACCTGGAAATTTCAAAATTGGAGCAGATGTTAGCTTTTCTTTTAGAGTTTGGAATGCTCTTTCTTGACAGAAGGTCCAAACGAAAGGAGCATCCTTCTTAAGCAACTCAGTTAGAGGAGCAGCTATGGAAGAAAAATTGGCAATGAAAGATCTATAAAAACCTGCTAAGCCCACAAAGGATCTTACGGCATCAGCAGTTTTGGGAGTTGGAAAATTTAGTACTGCAGTTACTTTACTTTGGTCAGTCGTAACCCCTCTAGGAGTGACTACGTGACCAAGAAACTTGATTTCTGATCTGCAAAATTGACATTTAGACAGTTTGATCTTTAAACTGGCTTCTTCAAGCTTACCAAGTACTACATCAAGTCTTTTCAAGTGTTTAAACAATTCTTTAGACATGACGATTACGTCATCTAAGTACACCATAATTGCATTACCTATGAGACCTCTAATGATACTAGCCATGAGCCTTCAGAACGTGATGGGGGAGGATCGTAATCCAAAGGCCATACGGAGGAAGTAATAATGACCTGTAGGAGTGGAGAATGCAGTTAACTCTTGGCTGTCCTCGTGAAGAGGGACTTGCCAAAACCCTTGTAACAAGTCCAGGGTTGAAAAGACTGTTATCTCCAATGTTACGTAAAAGATCACCCAGTACAGGAAGTGGAAAGTGATCTGGAATAGTTTTCACATTTAACTTCCTAAAGTCAGTCACTGGGCACCAAGTACCATCCTTCTTAGGCACTAGGATCAAGGGCACATTCCAAGGTGAATTGCTATGTGTAATAACTCCATCATCAAGCATTTGATTGATCAATTTTTCTGCGACAGCAACTTGTGAATGAGGCATTCTGTATGCAGGTATATAGATAGGTCTAGTACCAGGCTCAAGTGGAATACGATGGGACAATAAGTTCGTTATACCCATCTTCTCGCCTGGTAAGGCAATGGCTTTACGACGTTTGTTCAACAGAGTCAACAGACACTTGTCTTCATCTGGGAAGTCAGTGGGAGCTAAATCTTTCTCCTCAACTGGTGGAACAGATTGATCCAGTGAAGTGGATGAGGTCTCCCTGGTAGATATAGTACCGACCCATTGGTCAGGTGACAACTCATCCTCTACCTGAACAGGGTAAGGATAGTGAACAAGGTCAACAAGATTGGTATTTGCTCTGAGACGAACACTGTGAGCAGAAGTGTTAGCTAGGAATAAATGGATCTTACTATATCTTACAACATGTAAGGATGGTTCAACAAACAGACCTTTTACTTTGCAAAAATCACTGTCAACTAGGACGTTATCACCATCTGGAACAATAGGTACAACAACAGACACTCTAAGAGAGCACTAGCCGTGACAGAAACGTCTTTCTGCAGATGGCATGTGACATCAACAAGAGATGGCATTACTAGTTGCAAGTAATCGTTTTCTGACAAGGAGTCCCCTGTGGAGAAACTACTACTTGAACTAGCAGACATTGCAGGGATAGGCTCAGCACTCAAGGTAGTCAGAGCGTCATTGGACACTTGAGGTAACTGGACACTATCTTGCAAGCCTGAAGTTGCAGGAACACAGACAGGAGTGACAGGATCACCAGTGCCTGACTGCTTGGGTATGCTACTGGAAAATGCACTGGCCTGTGGCAGTATGGCAGATCTCGGATTCAAGCTGGTAACCCCAAAATGGTACGATCAAGTCTTCAATTTGGGCAAGCCATCGATAAGGGTCGAGCACAATGCGTAAGTCTCGCATGGAAGCAAATCTCAGTAGAAGATCACCAGGGAAAGTAATCTGGTCGACAACAAGGAAGGAAGCAGTGAAGTCTCTACCTTGGATAGAAAAGGTGAGGGAAGTCCGACCTCAGACACGCAGGTGAGAACCAGCTACTCCACTAAGGGAGGACACATGAGTCGGTTCTACGAGAAGGACATGTTGTAACTGCTTATCCCTAAACAAACTAGACCTGATAATATTGACTTGCACACCAGAGTCCATGAACAAATGAACGGGTGCATTATGAACAGATGCTTGCACTATAGGGCCTATCGTTGCATTGGAAGTTATGTGCAGACAAAAAGGAGGGTTGTCATCAGAAAAGATTTGTTCCACTTCATCCCCAAAATCATCTACTTCAGAGACGTGTGAAGCAACATCATCAGCAGGTTTGTCATTCTCGAGACTGCTTAAGGCTTCAAAGGAATTGTGAACGGGGATGGTGTACTCATTATCGCCTAATGTCACCATGGGACGGTTTGACTGGGGCGCTCGAATTCCCACGAACTGGAAGAATGAGCTTGGATCTGGTTAATCTGAGAACCACTGCATCTGTTTCCTCTCCTGGTTCTGTGGTTTGAACGGCCACGGAAAGATCTAGAGTACTGAAGGTTGTAGAGAGCATTGCACTCAGATATGTCATGTCCATGTATTCTATGATAAGCACAGTAGGAAAGATCAGACTGGTACTCATCATCAGTACGACGCTTCTTAGGGTGACTATCAGGACAATTAACTGCAATATGGCCACGGAAACCACAGTTGTAACAAGTCCGCTGACTATAGTTACTGAATATACTATGAATACTACGAGGTTTATAATGACTCTGTACACTGGTCCTTGGTGATCACTGCGATGGTTGACGACCACGATTTGTCTCTGTGGCGCAAACAAGAGGTGGTGTAGACTGTGGCATAGGTGTGAAATTACTTTTGATACATGGGAAAGTACCCTGGGGCACAAGGAACATACATGATTTAGGGCTGTAAGTGGTTCCATCATCACAGTTGGAGGATTAGCCTCATAAGCACACACGGAAGCAGGCGGCATTAGTTCTTTGATTGCTCCAAAAGCTGCTATTTTAGCAAACAACGCTGTGGATGGTTTATCCTCGTCAGGGACAAAAGCTGAGGACTGGACAGCATTGATAAATGATGATAAAAGTTTATCTAATCTAACAGCAAATGCACTCAATGATTTATCAGTCATGGGTGTAGCATTCACGAGCTCCCGAAGAACGACATATGGATCAGCTGTTTTTACTGGTACAAGGAAAGAACGTATTGTGACCACTTAGTAAGATTCCTGAAATCTCGCATTTCAAGGAGATCAACAACGTGAACAGCAGCAGGAGGCCGATGAAGAGCTTCTTTCACAAGTCTGATAAGACTTTCCTCTGAAGGAGGACCGTCAACTAGAGCATTAACACGAGAACGAATGGCATTAAACCATGCTTCAAGACTATGTACATGGCCATTGAATAAAGGTAACGCATCAAAGGAATCACGAGTAAAAGTATAGTGTCTCAGTGTCTGGGTCGGTCTGTCAGTCGATAAGGAACTATGAGGACTGATGACAGAAGCAGCAGTAGACTGAGAGGTCTGAGTGTCGCCATTCACTAAAGCATCACTTGAAGGTATGTGAGGCATAATGGCAAAGAAGTTGCACAAAAACAAATAATGCAAAAATAATGAACAATAAAAATGTTATAAAATGCTAAAATTGAAATAAAAGAGATGTAACTAATTCTGCAGAAGTAATAACAAAAATGTCTAAGATACACTGCAAGAGGAAGGACAACTCAATATGAGGGACTGCTGGACAAGATAAAGAAACACATTGAAATTTACAAGTAAAAATATTACTGGAGGGTGAATTAAATGCAAAATAAGCTGTCTGTACTCTTGCTAATAAAGAAATTAACTAATAAAATTGTAAATCAATATAAAAAGTATAAAATAAAATCACTAAATTGTATGTAACGAGAGATAACTGGGGAAATTTAAATATTTTCTAAGAATGTATAAACAAAATTGAAATAAACACTTACAAGTGGCAGGGAACTCACAACACTTACAAGTGGCGGGGCACACAACACTTAAAAGTGGCGGGGCACACAACACTTACAAGAAGCGGGGCACACAACACTTACAAGTGGCAGGGAACACAAAACACTTTCAAGTGGCGGGGCACAAAACACTTACAAGTGGCGGGGCACAAAACACTTACAAGTGGCGGGGCACACAACACTTACAAGTGGCAGGGCACACAACACTTACAAGTGGCGGGGCACACAACACTTACAAGTGGCGGGGCACACAACACTTACAAGTGGCGGGGCACACAACACTTACAAGTGGCGGGGAACACAACACTTATAAGTGGCGAGGCACACAACACTTACAAGTGGCGGGGCACACAACACTTATAAGTGGCGGGGCACACAACACTTACAAGTGGCGGGGCACACAACACTTACAAGTGGCGGGGCACACAACACTTACAAGTGGCGGGGCACACAACACTTACAAGTGGCGGGGCACACAACACTTACAAGTGGCGGGGAACACAACACTTATAAGTGGCAGGGCACACAACACTTACAAGTGGCGGGGCACACAACACTTACAAGTGGCGGGGCACACAACACTTATAAGTGGCGGGGCACACAACACTTACAAGTGGCGTGGCACACAACACTTACAAGTGGCGGGGCACACAACACTTATAAGTGGCGGGGCACACAACACTTACAAGTGGCGGGGCACACAACACTTACAAGTGGCGGGGCACACAACACTTACAAGTGGCGGGGCACACAACACTTACAAGTGGCGGGGCACACAACACTTACAAGTGGCGGGGCACACAACACTTACAAGTGGCGGGGCACACAACACTTACAAGTGGCGGGGCACACAACACTTACAAGTGGCGCGGCACACAACACTTACAAGTGGCGCGGCATACAACACTTACAAGTGCCGGGGCATACAACACTTATAAGTGGCGGGGCACACAACACTTACAAGTGGCGTGGCACACAACACTTACAAGTGGCGGGGCACACAACACTTACAAGTGGCGGGGCACACAACACTTACAAGTGGCGGGGCACACAACACTTACAAGTGGCGGGGCACACAACACTTACAAGTGGCGGGGCACACAACACTTACAAGTGGCGGGGCATACAACACTTACAAGTGGCGGGGCACACAACACTTACAAGTGGCAGGGCATACAACACTTACAAGTGGCGGGGCACACAACACTTACAAGTGGCGGGGCACACAACACTTACAAGTGGCGGGGCACACAACACTTACAAGTGGCGGGGCACACAACACTTACAAGTGGCGGGGCACACAACACTTACAAGTGGCGGGGCACACAACACTTACAAGTGGCGGGGCACACAACACTTACAAGTGGCGGGGCACACAACACTTACAAGTGGCGGGGCACACAACACTTACAAGTGGTGGGGCACACAACACTTACAAGTGGCGGGGCACACAACACTTACAAGTGGCGGGGCACACAACACTTACAAGTGGCAGGGCACACAACACTTACAAGTGGCGGGGCACACAACACTTACAAGTGGCGGGGCACACAACACTTACAAGTGGCGGGGCACACAACACTTACAAGTGGCGGGGCATACAACACTTACAAGTGGCGGGGCACACAACACTTACAAGTGGCGGGGCACACAACACTTACAAGTGGCGGGGCACACAACACTTACAAGTGGCGGGGCACACAACACTTACAAGTGGCGTGGCACACAACACTTACAAGTGGCGGGGCATACAACACTTATAAGTGGCGGGGCATACAACACTTATAAGTGTTGGGGCACACAACACTTACAAGTGGCGGGGCACACAACACTTACAAGTGGCGGGGCACACAACACTTATAAGTGGTGGGGCACACAACACTTACAAGTGGCGGGGCACACAACACTTACAAGTGGCGGGGCACACAACACTTATAAGTGGTGGGGCACACAACACTTACAAGTGGCGGGGCACACAACACTTACAAGTGGCGGGGCACACAACACTTACAAGTGGCAGGGCACACAACACTTACAAGTGGCGGGGCACACAACACTTACAAGTGGCGGGGCACACAACACTTATAAGTGGTGGGGCACACAACACTTACAAGTGGCGGGGCACACAACACTTACAAGTGGCGTGGCACACAACACTTACAAGTGGCAGGGCACACAACACTTTCAAGTGGCGTGGCACACAACACTTACAAGTGGCGTGGCACACAACACTTATAAGTGGTGGGGCACACAACACTTACAAGTGGCGTGGCACACAACACTTACAAGTGGCGTGGCACACAACACTTACAAGTGGCGGGGCACACAACACTTACAAGTGGCGTGGCACACAACACTTACAAGTGGCGTGGCACACAACACTTACAAGTGGCGTGGCACACAACACTTACAAGTGGCGTGGCACACAACACTTACAAGTGGCGGGGCACACAACACTTATAAGTGGCGGGGCACACAACACTTACAAGTGGCGGGGCACACAACACTTACAAGTGGCGTGGCACACAACACTTACAAGTGGCGGGGCACACAACACTTACAAGTGGCGCGGCACACAACACTTACAAGTGGCGGGGCACACAACACTTACAAGTGGCGGGGCATACAACACTTACAAGTGGCGGGGCACACAACACTTACAAGTGGCGGGGCACACAACACTTACAAGTGGCGGGGCACACAACACTTACAAGTGGCGGGGCACACAACACTTACAAGTGGCGGGGCACACAACACTTACAAGTGGCGGGGCACACAACACTTATAAGTGGCGGGGCACACAACACTTACAAGTGGCGGGGCACACAACACTTACAAGTGGCGTGGCACACAACACTTACAAGTGGCGGGGCATACAACACTTATAAGTGGTGGGGCACACAACACTTACAAGTGGCGGGGCATACAACACTTACAAGTGGCGGGGCACACAACACTTACAAGTGGCGGGGCACACAACACTTACAAGTGGCGGGGCACACAACACTTACAAGTGGCGGGGCACACAACACTTACAAGTGGCGGGGCACACAACACTTACAAGTGGCGGGGCACACAACACTTACAAGTGGCGGGGCACACAACACTTACAAGTGGTGGGGCACACAACACTTACAAGTGGCGGGGCATACAACACTTACAAGTGGCGGGGCACACAACACTTACAAGTGGCGGGGCACACAACACTTACAAGTGGCGGGGCACACAACACTTACAAGTGGCGTGGCACACAACACTTACAAGTGGCGGGGTATACAACACTTATAAGTGGCGGGGCATACAACACTTACAAGTGGCGGGGCACACAACACTTACAAGTGGCGGGGCACACAACACTTACAAGTGGCGGGGCACACAACACTTACAAGTGGCGGGGCACACAACACTTACAAGTGGCGTGGCACACAACACTTACAAGTGGCGGGGCATACAACACTTATAAGTGGCGGGGCATACAACACTTACAAGTGGCGGGGCACACAACACTTACAAGTGGCGGGGCACACAACACTTACAAGTGGCGGGGCACACAACACTTACAAGTGGCGGGGCACACAACACTTACAAGTGGCGGGGCATACAACACTTACAAGTGGCGGGGCACACAACACTTATAAGTGGTATGGCACACAACACTTACAAGTGGCGGGGCACACAACACTTACAAGTGGCGGGGCACACAACACTTACAAGTGGCGGGGCACACAACACTTACAAGTGGCGGGGCACACAACACTTACAAGTGGCGGGGCACACAACACTTATAAGTGGTGGGGCACACAACACTTAAAAGTGGCGGGGCACACAACACTTACAAGTGGCGTGGCACACAACACTTACAAGTGGCGGGGCACACAACACTTTCAAGTGGCGTGGCACACAACACTTACAAGTGGCGTGGCACACAACACTTATAAGTGGTGGGGCACACAACACTTACAAGTGGCGTGGCACACAACACTTACAAGTGGCGTGGCACACAACACTTACAAGTGGCGGGGCACACAACACTTACAAGTGGCGGGGCACACAACACTTACAAGTGGCGGGGCATACAACACTTACACGTGGCGTGGCATACAACACTTATAAGTGGCGGGGCACACAACACTTACAAGTGCCGGGGCATACAACACTTATAAGTGGCGGGGCACACAACACTTACAAGTGCCGTTGCATACAACACTTATAAGTGGTGGGGCATACAACACTTACAAGTGGCGGGGCATACAACACTTACAAGTGGCGTGGCATACAACACTTACAAGTGGCGGGGCATACAACACTTATAAGTGGCGGGGCATACAACACTTACAAGTGCCGGGGCATACAACACTTACAAGTGCCGGGGCACACAACACTTACAAGTGCCGGGGCACACAACACTTACAAGTGGCGGGGCATACAACACTTACAAGTGGCGGGGCATACAACACTTACAAGTGGCGTGGCATACAACACTTACAAGTGGCGGGGCACACAACACTTACAAGTGGCGGGGCATACAACACTTACAAGTGGCGGGGCACACAACACTTACAAGTGCCGGGGCATACAACACTTATACGTGGTGGGGCATACAACACTTACAAGTGGCGGGGCATACAACACTTACAAGTGGCGGGGCATACAACACTTACAAGTGGCGGGGCATACAACACTTACAAGTGGCGGGGCATACAACACTTACAAGTGGCGGGGCATACAACACTTACAAGTGGCGGGGCATACAACACTTACAAGTGGCGGGGCATACAACACTTACAAGTGGCGGGGCACACAACACTTACAAGTGGCGGGGCACACAACACTTATAAGTTGTGGGGCACACAACACTTACAAGTGCCGGGGCACACAACACTTACAAGTGGCGGGGCATACAACACTTACAAGTGGCGGGGCATACAACACTTACAAGTGGCGGGGCATACAACACTTACAAGTGCCGGGGCACACAACACTTACAAGTGGCGGGGCATACAACACTTACAAGTGGCGGGGCACACAACACTTACAAGTGGCGGGGCACACAACACTTACAAGTGGCGGGGCACACAACACTTACAAGTGGTGGGGCACACAACACTTACAAGTGGTGGGGCACACAACACTTACAAGTGGCGGGGCACACAACACTTACAAGTGCCGGGGCACACAACACTTACAAGTGGCGGGGCACACAACACTTACAAGTGGCGGGGCACACAACACTTACAAGTGGCGGGGCACACAACACTTACAAGTGCCGGGGCACACAACACTTACAAGTGGCGGGGCACACAACACTTACAAGTGGCGGGGCACACAACACTTACAAGTGCCGGGGCACACAACACTTACAAGTGCCGGGGCACACAACACTTACAAGTGGCGGGGCACACAACACTTACAAGTGGTGGGGCACACAACACTTACAAGTGCCGGGGCACACAACACTTACAAGTGCCGGGGCACACAACACTTACAAGTGGCGGGGCACACAACACTTACAAGTGCCGGGGCACACAACACTTACAAGTGCCGGGGCACACAACACTTACAAGTGGCGGGGCACACAACACTTATAAGTGGCGTGGCACACAACACTTACAAGTGCCGGGGCACACAACACTTACAAGTGCCGGGGCACACAACACTTACAAGTGGCGGGGCACACAACACTTATAAGTGGTGGGGCACACAACACTTACAAGTGCCGGGGCACACAACACTTACAAGTGGCGGGGCATACAACACTTACACGTGGCGTGGCATACAACACTTATAAGTGGCGGGGCACACAACACTTACAAGTGCCGGGGCATACAACACTTATAAGTGGCGGGGCACACAACACTTACAAGTGCCGGGGCATACAACACTTATAAGTGGCGGGGCATACAACACTTACAAGTGCCGGGGCACACAACACTTACAAGTGCCGGGGCACACAACACTTACAAGTGGTGGGGCACACAACACTTACAAGTGGCGGGGCATACAACACTTACAAGTGGCGTGGCATACAACACTTATAAGTGGCGTGGCACACAACACTTACAAGTGCCGGGGCACACAACACTTACAAGTGGCGGGGCATACAACACTTACAAGTGGCGGGGCATACAACACTTACAAGTGGCGTGGCATACAACACTTATAAGTGGCGGGGCACACAACACTTACAAGTGCCGGGGCATACAACACTTATAAGTGGCGGGGCACACAACACTTACAAGTGCCGGGGCATACAACACTTATAAGTGTTGGGGCATACAACACTTACAAGTGGCGGGGCATACAACACTTACAAGTGGCGTGGCATACAACACTTACAAGTGGCCGGGCATACAACACTTACAAGTGGCGGGGCATACAACACTTACAAGTGCCGGGGCACACAACACTTACAAGTGGCCGGGCATACAACACTTACAAGTGGCGGGGCATACAACACTTACAAGTGCCGGGGCACACAACACTTACAAGTGGCGGGGCACACAACACTTATAAGTGGTGGGGCACACAACACTTACAAGTGCCGGGGCACACAACACTTACAAGTGGCGTGGCATACAACACTTACAAGTGGCGGGGCATACAACACTTACAAGTGGCGGGGCATACAACACTTACAAGTGCCGGAGCACACAACACTTACAAGTGGCGGGGCACACAACACTTATAAGTGGTGGGGCACACAACACTTACAAGTGCCGGGGCACACAACACTTACAAGTGGCGTGGCACACAACACTTATAAGTGGTGGGGCACACAACACTTACAAGTGCCGGGGCACACAACACTTACAAGTGGCGTGGCACACAACACTTACAAGTGCCGGGGCATACAACACTTACAAGTGCCGGGGCACACAACACTTACAAGTAGCGAGGCACACAACACTTATAAGTGGTGGGGCACACAACACTTACAAGTGCCGGGGCACACAACACTTTCAAGTGGCGTGGCACACAACACTTACAAGTGGCGGGGCACACAACACTTACAAGTGCCGGGGCACACAACACTTACAAGTGCCGGGGCACACAACACTTACAAGTGGCGGGGCACACAACACTTATAAGTGGTGGGGCACACAACACTTACAAGTGCCGGGGCACACAACACTTACAAGTGGCGGGGCACAAAACACTTATAAGTGGCGTGGCACACAACACTTACAAGTGCCGGGGCACACAACACTTACAAGTGCCGGGGCACACAACACTTACAAGTGGCGGGGCACACAACACTTATAAGTGGTGGGGCACACAACACTTACAAGTGCCGGGGCACACAACACTTACAAGTGCCGGGGCATACAACACTTATAAGTGGTGGGGCACACAACACTTACAAGTGGCGGGGCACACAACACTTACAAGTGGCGGGGCATACAACACTTACAAGTGGCGGGGCATACAACACTTACAAGTAGCGTGGCACACAACACTTACAAGTGGCGGGGCATACAACACTTACAAGTGGCGTGGCACACAACACTTACAAGTGCCGGAGCATACAACACTTATAAGTGGTGGGGCACACAACACTTACAAGTGGCGGGGCATACAACACTTAAAAGTGGCGGGGCATACAACACTTACAAGTGGCGTGGCACACAACACTTACAAGTGGCGGGGCACACAACACTTACAAGTGGCGGGGCATACAACACTTACAAGTGGCGGGGCACACAACACTTACAAGTGGCGGGGCATACAACACTTACAAGTGGCGGGGCACACAACACTTACAAGTGGCGGGGCATACAACACTTACAAGTGGCGGGGCACACAACACTTACAAGTGGCGGGGCATACAACACTTACAAGTGGCGGGGCACACAACACTTACAAGTGGCGTGGCACACAACACTTACAAGTGCCGGGGCATACAACACTTACAAGTGGCGGGGCATACAACACTTACAAGTGGCGGGGCATACAACACTTACAAGTGGAGGGGCATACAACACTTACAAGTGGCGGGGCACACAACACTTACAAGTGGCGGGGCATACAACACTTACAAGTGGCGGGGCATACAACACTTACAAGTGGTGGGGCACACAACACTTACAAGTGGCGGGGCATACAACACTTACAAGTGGCGGGGCATACAACACTTACAAGTGGCGGGGCATACAACACTTACAAGTGGCGGGGCATACAACACTTATAAGTGGTGGGGCACACAACACAAGTGGCGGGGCACACAACACTTACAAGTGGCGGGGCATACAACACTTACAAGTGGCGGGGCACACAACACTTACAAGTGGCGGGGCACACAACACTTACAAGTGGCGGGGCATACAACACTTACAAGTGGCGGGGCATACAACACTTACAAGTGGCGGGGCATACAACACTTACAAGTGGCGGGGCACACAACACTTACAAGTGGCGGGGCATACAACACTTACAAGTGGCGGGGCATACAACACTTACAAGTGGCGGGGCATACAACGCTTATAAGTGGTGGGGCACACAACACTTACAAGTGGCGGGGCATACAACACTTACAAGTGGCGTGGCACACAACACTTACAAGTGTTGGGGCATACAACACTTATAAGTGGTGGGGCACACAACACTTACAAGTGGCGGGGCATACAACACTTTCAAGTGGCGCGGCACACAACACTTACAAGTGGCGGGGCATACAACACTTACAAGTGGCGGGGCACACAACACTTACAAGTGGCGGGGCACACAACACTTACAAGTGGTGGGGCATACAACACTTACAAGTGGCATGGCATACAACACTTACAAGTGGTGGGGCACACAACACTTATAAGTGGCGTGGCACACAACACTTACAAGTGGCGGGGCACACAACACTTACAAGTGGCGGGGCACACAACACTTATAAGTGGCGTGGCATACAACACTTACAAGTGGTGGGGCACACAACACTTACAAGTGGCGGGGCACACAACACTTATAAGTGGCGTGGCACACAACACTTATAAGTGGCGTGGCATACAACACTTACAAGTGGTGGGGCACACAACACTTACAAGTGGCGGGGCACACAACACTTTCAAGTGGCGCAGCACACAACACTTACAAGTGGCGGGGCATACAACACTTACAAGTGGCGGGGCACACAACACTTACAAGTGGCGGGGCACACAACACTTACAAGTGGTGGGGCACACAACACTTACAAGTGGCGTGGCATACAACACTTACAAGTGGCGGGGCACACAACACTTATAAGTGGCGTGGCATACAACACTTACAAGTGGCGGGGCACACAACACTTACAAGTGGCGGGGCATACAACACTTATAAGTGGCGGGGCACACAACACTTATAAGTGGCGTAGCACACAACACTTACAAGTGGCGGGGCACACAACACTTTCAAGTGGCGTGGCACACAACACTTACAAGTGGCGGGTCACACAACACTTACAAGTGGCGTGGCACACAACACTTACAAGTGGCGGGGCACACAACACTTATAAGTGGCGTGGCACACAACACTTACAAGTGGCGTGGCACACAACACTTACAAGTGGCGGGGCACACAACACTTATAAGTGGCGTGGCACACAACACTTACAAGTGGCGGGGCACACAACACTTACAAGTGGCAGGGCACACAACACTTACAAGTGGCGGGGCACACAACACTTATAAGTGGCGTGGCACACAACACTTACAAGTGGCGGGGCATACAACACTTACAAGCGGCAGGGTACACAACACTTACAAGTGGCGGGGCACACAACACTTACAAGCGGCGGGGCATACAACACTTATAAGTGGCGTGGCACACAACACTTACAAGTGGCGGGGCATACAACACTTATAAGTGGTGGGGCACACAACACTTACAAGTGGCGGGACACACAACACTTACAAGTGGCGGGGCACACAACACTTACAAGCTGCAGGGTACACAACACTTACAAGTGGCACGGTGCACAACAAGGATTTTACACTTATTTATCAATTATGTTCTTACAAGAAAATCTTGCTGTGACTGATACGACAAAAATTGCTAGCAAAAATAATGGTACACAAGTCTGCGAAAAAATCAAGGGAATGAGACACTGCTGGTATACGGAAAAAAAGGTACACAGAAATAAATGGATGATTTAGTATACTGGGGTGAATATCACTGCAGGAACTACAATAATAACAAATACTGGAGAATACAATGCTGAAAGAACACAAGATAAAAAAATGAATGAATTACTTCACACGGAGTGACTGTCTGGTACACTATACAATAATACTTGCTACAGACAGAGAGTAACATAAAAAAAACACAGATAAAAATATAAAAGTGAAACACGAAAGATATACGATAACACTGAAAAAATAATGTAAAAATAATGAGTCAAAGAAGCACTGAAAACACAAGGCTTAGAGTACACAAGAAATTCACTGTAAATGTCTCACACACGCAAATGTCTGTAAATGCAGGAAAATGTCTCTAAACAAAAAATTATCACTGAAGTCTGGAGTGGTAGACGGAGTGACGAGTGATGAGGGGAAGGTTGCCCTGTGTGGGTGATGATTCCTCCTACACTCACACTATTGTCGTAAAGAAATGTGCTTTCTAGGTGAACTCTCATAAATGGCTTTATCGTTGGCGCACAGCCACAATCTCTTGACCAATTATGTGAGCCAAAACAGTACTAGGACCCGGTACAAGGGTGGAAAAAGCCACAGGTAGATGAGGTGAAGAGTGGGTGGTGGGTGCGTGGAGCGTCAACTCGCTGGCGCTCACTGGCGCACAGTCTCACCACTCACAAAGGTGGCTTAATTAACTAAACAACAAATGCCACATGGATGGTAAAGACCACTCTAGCATCCATCTGGGGGCACAAGCAATATAGGAGACAATACTGCAGAGGAACTTGCGTGGCTTACTTCTCTATCTCAGCTGGGTTAGAAGCTGGGTTTGCTGACTGGCTTAACCCACGAGAATGGCTGACTGGAAGACGTGTAACGGTGCACACAGCATGAAGGAGCAGGTGAATGACAGGAGACAGGTTGGATGATAGGCTGAGGCAGGCTGACTAGCGCTCACTTCCACAGTCTGGCTTACTGGCTGGGTTAATTGCTAAATCTGGGTCAACCCCTTGGAGATTGAAGCAATTAGCACATGAAGTAAGTCAGGAAGCTTGAAAAAACGGCTGCAACTGGTTTGCAGGCTGAAGCGACACAGGGTGGAGGTGAGTGAGGGTAAGTGGCTAGCTGGAGGTGACACGGTTCACCTCTGACCTGCCGGCACCCCACAAACAATCTTCTAACGTCTGAAATACCCCTAAATCCACGCCCACACCGCTGGCACCAATTTGTCATGTGGGTTCAATAACGTGGATAGGGTAAAAATACTCACATAGGCTGGTTAGTACATATAATATATAACGGAAAGTGTGGAAAGCGCCATCAGCCGACCTGCCTCTCTCTGCTCTCTATCTCAGACTGACCCCCCAGTGCCTACAGGGTGAGCAGTGTTTGAAAACATGCTATGGTCAGCAGCAATGTGAATAACAGTCAGTGATTCACACAGATGGTTAGTAGTGAGTCATCTACTGGTACACTGGTTACTGGTAACTGGTTACTAGGAACTTGTACTACTACTGAGAGGTGCACACTGTGGCCCAGGAGACTGTGGTGAACACTGTGGCCCAGGAGACTGTGGTGCACACTGTGGCCCAGGAGACTGGTGCACACTGTGGCCCAGGAGACTGTTGTGCACACTGTGCCCAGGAGACTGTTGTGCACACTGTGGCCCAGGAGACTGTTGTGCACACTGTGGACCAGGAGACTGTGTTGCACACTGTGGCCCAGGATACTGTTGTACACACTCTGGCCCAGGAGATAGTGGTGCACACTGTGGTCCAGGAGACTTGGTGCACACTGTGGCCCAGGAGACTGTTGTGCACACTGTGGCCCAGGAGACTGTTGTACACACTCTGGCCCAGGAGATGGTGGTGCACACTGTGACCCAGGAGATTGTGGTGCACACTGTGGCCCAGGAGACTGTGGTGCACACTGTGGCCCAGGAGACTGGGTATGACCTTCTCGGATCACTCACCCACCAAACTATATTTAGTTTATTTTTTTCTGTAATATTCATAATTAAATGCTTAAGTCTAGTTTGCAAGATTTTTTTTTTTTAGTGAATTTTCAAGTGATTCCTAACCTATATGTTTATGCCTTAATAGATAATACACTAAAGAATTTCGTGACAAAATTATCCATACATAAACCCCATCACAAACCCATCACAAACCCCAACCACACAGTGACAAACCCCAATGCAACTGAACAATCTAATCCAAAACCCACACACTGTTCCCTCTCCCCCCACCCCCAATATCACAAACCCCACCCCTACAGGTGCTCCCCATGGGCACTCTGCACTCTCCCCCCATCAAAAACCCTACCCACACCGCAAATCCCCATAGGCCCCCTCCAGCGCTCCCGCTTCCCCAAACCCAATATTTTCCCTGGAACACCTTGATAGATAAGAAGCTGAAGGTGTGGTCCATGAACGCAGATGGATTAACAAATAAATATGAGAAGAAGAATGAAAGAATCAATGACAAGTCCCCAGACATCATAGCAGTCACAGAAACGAAACTCACTGAAACAATAACAGATGCAATCTTCCCACCTGGATATCAGATCCTGAGGAAAGACAGAAGGTGCAGAGGGGGAGGAGGGGTTGCACTGCTCATAAACATCTATTGGGGTTTTGAGGAAATGGAAGGCATAGGCGAAATTGGAGAAAGGGACTACATAGCAGCTACATTTCAGTCTGAGGAACATAAGGCAGTCATTGCAGTGATATAAAACTCACCACAGAACTGCAGACGACCAAGAGAGGAATATGAAGAGAACAACAGAGCGATGGTGGACACACTGGCTGAGGTGGCGCGAAGAGCTGAATCGTGCAGAGCAAAGTTACTGGTTATGGATGATTTCAACCATAGGGAGATCAACTGGGAAAGCCTGGAGCCTCACGGGGGTCCTGACACATGGAGAGCCAAGATGATGGATGTAGTACTGGAAAACCTCATGCATGAACACGTCTGGGTCACTACCAGAGAGAGAGGGGAGGATGAACCAGTAAGACTGGACCTTATGTTCACCCTGAGCAGTTCAGACATTTAGAACATCTCTTATGAGAGGCCCCTTGGAGCTAGCGATCACGTGGTTCTGAATTTTGATTACACAGTAGAGCTACAAGTGGAGAGGGTAACAGGAGTCAATTGGGAAAAGCCAAACTATAAAAGGGGAGACTACACATGTATGAGGAACTTCCTGCGGGAAGTTCAGTCGGACAGAGAACTTGTAGGAAAGTCAGTAAACGAAATGATGGAATATGAAACAACAAAATGCAAGGAGGCAGAGGAAAGGTTTGTTCCCCTGGGCAACAGTATTAAGGTAATACAGGTATAAGTAGAATCTACTTATACCTGTATTAATCGTCTCCTTCTAGATTCCCCCATTTTCACAAAGATATTCCTAACGGGCGATCATTGAAGAAGATAAAATGAAGCTACTACTTCCTTATATTAATTTCCGAAGAGATACACTAAGAAAGAGATATGAGTGTCAGTTGATTATAGCAGTGAGCTAATTAATGAAACAGCTTGATATATACAAGCTTATTGTTATGTGCTAGCTTCAAGTATATAAATACTTAAATGAGATAGATAATAACCTGTGCGCAGATACACTATGAGTATTATATATATGGATTAATAGATTATAGCAGTGAACTAATTAATGAAGTGGCTTGATATATACATATATTAGTATATAGTACTAGCTTCAAGTATATAAATACTTAAATGAGATAGATAATAACCTGTGCGCAGATACACTATGAGTATTATATATATGGATTAATAGATTATAGCAGTGAACTAATTAATGAAGTAGCTTGATATATATATATATATATATATATATATTATACTAGCTTCAAGTATATAAATACTTAGATGATATAGATAATAGCCTGTGTGCAGATACACTATGAATATCATATATATATTAATGGATTATGTGATTTACAAGATTATGAATGATTCGAGAAGGATTTACATTTAAAGAAATGTATATATATATATAGACATTAAGGAGGATGGGAGAATTTGTAAAGTTAAATACGTAGTTTTTATGATGATCGTAGTTTATTTGTTTGAGAGATTAAAGTTGTAGATTCAAAGTAAAGCTAAAGATTAGCATTTCACTTACGTTGAAAAGGTTGTCGCAGGGGTGACTTATTTTGGTTGTTATGAAGACTTGCTAATTATTATGGTTAGGAAAAATATTTTTAGGTTTAAGTAGGCAATTGAGGAAATAATAGTTTGGCGATAGATAATAGTACTGTACAGGAAAGTTGAAATATTTAGTGAAATAAATGGGAAGTATTAGTTAAATTAAGTACCTTGTGTATTAGGGATACTTTACATTAAATATTTATAATATCTTCCCGAAATAAGAAGAGCTAAATTAAAGGTCGAGTTTTTGTGGTAAAAAAATTCAAAACCTTATTTTAGTAGTGAAATGTTAATCGGGTCTTAAGATATCTGGTTTTTTTTTGAAAAAAATTCAATTTTTTCTTTGCATTAAGGTAAGGCAAGGCTTAGGAACAGAGGGGGCTAGCTCTTTGTTTAATTATTTTAGTTATAAAAATAAATAGAAAGGTATGTTTAACTAGGCTTAGGGGTAGCTATGTTTACAGGGAGTTGTATCTGAGGTACAAGGAGAAAAATATTTATTATTTTTTAAGTAGGTAGGAAAGACTTTTTATGAATTTAGTTTAAAGATTTAGAGTGGGTGTATAAGTATATAGGTTGTTTGTTTTAAACAAATTTTGGAAAATTAATGAGATTTATTGAAGGGGTGATGAGTATAAGGAATTCGGCAAATAGAGCTCTTCCGCCTGTTTATCAAAAACATGTCTGTATGAGAGTTATATAAAGTCTGACCTGCCCATTGGGGACTAAAAGGCCGCGGTATTTTGACCGTGCGAAGGTAGCATAATCATTAGTCTTTTAATTGAAGGCTGGAATGAATGGTTGGACGAGAAGGAAGCTGTCTCTATCTCAGAGATTGAATTTAACTTTTAAGTGAAAAGGCTTAAATGAGTTAGAGGGACGATAAGACCCTATAAAGTTTATACATGAAGTTGGTTAAGAGTGATTTGAGGTGTTAAAGTTTATTATCAACAGAGTGTTTAGTTGGGGCGACTAGGATATAAATTATATAACTGTTTTTTGTTTAAATCAGAGATATTTGTTCATATGATCCCTTTTTAGGATTAGAGAATAAATTACTTTAGGGATAACAGCGTAATTTTTTTTTAAGAGTTCTTATCGACAAGAGAGTTTGCGACCTCGATGTTGAATTAAAAATTTCTCTGTGGTGTAGCGGTTACAGGAGAAGGTCTGTTCGACCTTTAAATTTTTACATGATTTGAGTTCAGACCGGCGAAAGCCAGGTTGGTTTCTATCTTCTAAGGAGTTCAAAGTTATTTTAGTACGAAAGGATTAAATAATTGAAATAGTTTTAATAAAAAATCAGAAAAAAGCAGGGACTTTTCTTTAATCTCCAAAATTAATATTTTAAGTAAACTATTTTCTGTTAGAGTTTTGAGGGCCGTAGAGGTCTTGAAGAGATATTAATAATATTAACAATAACAATTAAGGTAAGTAAGAGATATAAAATTACTAGGGTAGTAAGAGGGAAAGAAGTAATGGAGTAGATGGAACTGGTTGACAAGGTGGCTAAATTTGTTTTATTCTTTAGAATTAAGAATAGTCTAGATTTGGAAAATTTTGATGGGAGAAGTAAGAGATCTAGAAAGATTAAGGCAAAGGATATGGGTAAGGATAGGGTGATTAGTAGACTAGATTTAGAATGAATTTTAAAGGCTTCGTTGGAAGCAAGAGAAGAGACAAAATGAACAAAATTAGTATTCCTCCTAGAAAGATTAGGAATAGAATATATGAAAATCAGTAGGAAGGCCCGAATAGGCCTGAAAGAGCACAGATAAGAATGGTTTGGGCAAGTAGGGCCAGTCCTATGGAGAGAGGGTGGGTCAGAGTCGTGAATAGGACAGCAACTCTTAGGGTAATAGGAAGAGTGAAATATAAAATATTATAACTGATTTTGTATAAAGTTCTAAAAATGGGCTTTATCTTTGGTTTACAAGACCAAGATTTTTGTTTAAACTACTAGAACCTTTCAATTTAAATAGTTTAGAGTATAAAACGTCGGGTTGTGACATCGAAGATATAAGAAAGTTATTTTAAATCATGATGTGGGGTGCCTATAGTCATTTAGTGAGTTTAGTGTTTTTGCTATTTAGGGCATTGGGTTTTATTTTATTTAGTTTGGTGAGATTAAGCTCGGGGTCTTCTTATGTAATTGAGTGAGAGCTTTTTTCTTTAAATTCTTCTTCTGTTGTAGTAACTTTGATTTATGATTGAGTAAGGTTCTTATTCTTAGGGGTAGTTTTGTTTATTTCCTCTATGGTAATATACTATAGGGGGGATTATATGAGTGGTGATAAGAGGTATAGGCGATTTATATATTTAGTTTTTGGTTTTGTTTTATCTATAGGGGCTTTGATTATTAGCCCAAATTTAATTAGAATCCTTTTAGGTTGGGACGGGTTAGGGTTAATTTCCTATATATTGGTAATTTATTATCAAAATGAGAAATCAGCAAATGCAGGTATATTGACAGTTTTGTCAAATCGGATTGGAGATGTTGGGATTTTATTGAGCATTTCTTTATTTTTCATGCTAGGGGGTTGAAATTTTATTTTTTATGAAAGGTATTTGAGTGGGAATTTTTTATTATTGAAAATTTTAGTGTGCGTTGCTGCTATGACTAAGAGAGCTCAAATTCCGTTCTCGGCTTGGCTTCCGGCAGCTATAGCTGCTCCTACTCCAGTTTCAGCTTTAGTTCATTCTTCAATACTAGTTACAGCTGGCGTTTATATTTTGATTCGCTTTAGTGGGGCTTTAAGAGGTTCATGTGTACAAAGAGTCTTGTTGATTGTTTCTTGCTTAACTATATTTATAGCGGGCTTGGGGGCTAATTTTGAGTTTGATCTGAAAAAAATTATTGCTCTATCAACTTTGAGACAATTGGGCGTGATAATGAGTATTTTATCTTTAGGGTTTGCTGATTTAGCTTTTTTTCATTTATTAACTCATGCCTTGTTTAAGGCTTTGCTGTTTATGTGTGCGGGGATGGTAATTCATAGAGTTAGAGAGTATCAAGATATTCGTAATATGGGTAGGTTAGTGATATGTATGCCTTTGACCAGGGTCTGCATGAATTTAGCTAATCTGGCTCTATGTGGGATACCTTTCTTGGCTGGATTTTACTCTAAAGATTTAATTTTAGAAGTTGCATTTATAAGGGAAGTTAATATTTTTAGATTTTTTTTATATGTTTTGAGTACTGGTTTAACAGTATGCTATACATTTCGATTAATTTACTATAGAATAAGGAGGTTTTCTAATATAAGGTCTGTAGCACTTGTCAGGGAAAACCATAGGAAAATGTTAAAGGGAATAATGACACTAAGGGTTGGGGCTGTAACAAGGGGGTGTATATTAGCTTGAGTAGTGTTCCCGGAGTCTTATATGATTTGTTTAAGGGTTTCTTTAAAAACTTTAGCTTTATTAGTGAGAGGGTTAGGGGCTCTTTTAGGGTATGTTGTTAGCATGGTAGGGTCAGGGACTAGGTTAAAGACTGTCAAGTTTTATTCTTATGTTATGTTTGTGAGGTCTATGTGGTTTATGCCGATTTTGTCGACTTTTAGGGCACCCCGTTGAAGACTAAGGAGTGCGGAGTTTTTTTTTAAGATTGGAGATAAAGGTTGGTCAGAGTATTTTGGGGGCGAGGGAGGATTCGGCGGGGTGATAAAAGGTTCTATTTACTTGCAGTCAAGACAAGATAATATGATTGTAATTTATATAAAAGGATTTTTTATTTGAATTATTGTCGTGTTTTTTATTTTTATTTAATTAACTTATATATTTTAAATTAGAATTTTGCATTGAAGCTGCAAAGGTGGCTATTAGCCTGTAGGTGATATTTTTAGAAGGAAAATCTTCAGTTTTACATTGAAAATGTAATGTGTTTTTTACACTATAAAAAAGAGAAGTGAACGGAATTTAACCGCTCGGGAAATAAGTTAGAAGCTTTTTCACTGACCTAGTTCTCCTTGACAGGAAAAAATTCAATCTTATCATTAACAGTAATATGCCTCTGGTTTTGGCTTCTGTCAAAATAAACTAGAGGTTTGGAACCAAAATTTAGGTCGAAACCAAATGCAATCTTTCGCTTTCTAATTTGAAAAGGGTTTATAAACACTTTATGAATGCAACTCATATGTCATTATTGACTACATTTCCAGTTAGATCATTCTAAGGCACCTTTATATCATTCATAGTAGAGGCCTATGAGAAGGATTAGGAGGAAAAACAACCCTGTAAATCTTCAAGAGAAGATATCTGTAAGGGGAGAGATATGGGCTAGAGGGAGAATTAATGTAATTTCTACGTCAAAAATTAGGAAAATCACAGCAATGAGGAAAAATCGAAGCCTAAAGGGTAGCCGAGCTGAAGTCTTAGGATCAAATCCGCACTCGAATGGGGATATTTTTTCTCGGTCTATAATGGTTTTTTTCGATAGAATTGAGGATAAGGTTATAATTAAAGTTGTAACTCTGAGAGTGAGAAGAGCGATCAGGTTGGTAGTTAGAATTAATTTTTCTAAACAATTAGACTTTCTAGTTGGAAGCTAGACGTACCATTAGTACTAAAAAATTATCTCCCTCATCAGTAAATAAAAACATAAAGGAGTAATCAAACTATATCAACGAAATGTCAGTACCAAGCTGCGGCTTCAAATCCAAAGTGGTGGCTGTTAGAGAAGTGACACTTGAATAGGCGATAAAAACAGACTGTTAGAAATGAAGTCCCAATGATCACATGAAGACCGTGGAATCCAGTTGCCACAAAGAAGGTAGACCCATAGATTGAGTCTGCGATAGAGAAAGACGCTTCTAAATATTCGTATGCTTGAAGGGAGGTGAAGTAAACTCCAAGGAGGATGGTTAATCCTAGACTTTGTATAGCTTCATAATGGCGTGAGTTAAGGATTGCGTGATGTGCTCAAGTTACTGTTGCTCCCGATGAAAGTAGAATAGTTGTATTAAGAAGGGGAATTTGGAAGGGATTGAAAGGTTGGATACCTTCGGGTGGTCAAAGTATTCCGATTTCAATTGTAGGTGCAAGACTCCTGTGAAAGAACGCCCAAAAAAAAGAGAAGAAAAATAGTACCTCAGAGACGATAAATAAAATTATTCCCCACCGGAGGCCTTTTATGACGGCTTGGGTGTGAAGCCCTTGATACGTTCCCTCTCGAGTTACATCTCGCCATCATTGAATTACGGTTAAAAAAATAGGAATAAATCTAAAAAAGAGGAGGTCTGGATTAAATTGATGAAATCATTTGATGAGCCCCGATGTTAAAAGTATAGCTCTAATTGATCCGGTCAAGGGTCAAGGTCTTATGTCAACCAAATGAAAGGCATGGTGTCTATGTAATGACATTAATTTACTTCACTGGCATAAAGAGTTCTGAGAACTGCAAATACATAGGATTGAATGATTGCAACAGCAGACTCTAGTATAAGGAGAGGAATTTGGGCTAGAATGAGAAAAATTAGTAGTTTAGTGGATAAAGAGGGCCCTATCCTCCCAAGTAAAGTAAGGAGTAGGTGGCCTGCAATTATGTTTGCTGCGAGTCGGATGGCCAATGTGCCAGGTCGAATAATATTCCTAATTGTTTCGATGAGGACTATAAAAGGTATTAGCGTATTTGGGGTTCCCTGGGGCACTAAGTGGGCAAATATGTGTTGGGTGTGGTTTAACCATCCAAACAAAATAAAGGTCAACCATAAAGGTAGAGCTAAGGTTAGAGTTATTGTTAGATGTCTGGATCTGGTAAAGATATAAGGAAGGAGACCTAGAGAGTTATTAAAAAGAATGAAGCTAAATAATGAAATAAATAAAAATGATAGACCTGGATTAGAGGGACCTAAAATTGTTTTAAACTCATTGTGAAGGGTTAATATAATTTTAAATCACAGATAAAGCCATCGGGATGGAGAGGTTCAGAAGAGGATTGGAACAAATAGGAACCCTAAGAATGTTGATACTCAGTTTAGATTAAGTGAAAGGATACTTGAAGATGGCTCAAAAATGGAAAACAGTCTTGCTATCATTTTCAGGGTTTTTCTAGAATTGTTGATGTACGGGTGAAAGTTTCTGTTTTAATTGGAAGTTTATAGAAGAAGTTAATAATAAAGAATAAAATGTATCCAAGAGTGAATATTAGAAAGAGATTAAGTCAAAGTAAAGATCCTATTTGAGGCATTCTAAAATATCATAAGGATGATAATTTTAATCTGACAAACTAATGTTATTTTTTAACTAATTTTAGTCTCTAGAAGTAGGAGAACTACTTTTTTAGGTTTAAAAGACCTAAACTTTATAAGTTATCTGGAGGGAAAGTTAATTATGAATTTCTAGAAACTCAATTCAAGAAAGAGTCTACCGAAATTCTTTCAATTAGAATTGGTATAAACCTATGGTTAGCTCCACAAATTTCGGAACACTGACCGTAGAATAGGCCCGGTCGATTTACAAGAAATCTGACTTGATTAAGTCGTCCTGGGATGGCGTCGGCTTTTACCCCTAAGGAAGGAATAGTTCAGGAGTGGATTACGTCTGCTGCTGAAATAATAAGACGAATTTGAGTATTTAAGGGGATAGGGATTCGATTGTCAACATCTAAAAGTCGTAAATTTGAGTCGATACCATAGGGTGCTATGAAGGAATCAAATTCGACATCTAGAAAGTCTGAATATTCGTAAGATCAGTATCATTGATGTCCGATGGTTTTAATTGTGACTCCCGAGTTATTGGTTTCGTCCAATAAGTAGAGTAACCGTAGTGAGGGTATAGCGATGAAGATTAAGATGATAGCAGGTAAAATAGTTCAGATAATTTCAATTTCTTGGTTTTCAAGTAAAAATCGGTTAATAAGTGAGTTTAGTGCTGAATTGATTAGAATGTAACCTACTAATGTGGTAATGAGGATGAGAATAAATATTGTGTGATCGTGGAAATACGTTAATTGTTCTATAAGTGGAGAAGCGCTGTCTTGGAGTCCTAGACATCCTCATGTTGGCATTTCTAAAAGAAGGTAGTTTCTTCCTGGTAGGAGCTTAAATCCTATACATCTGTCTGTCATTTTAGATAGTTAGAAATTAGAGGGGTTTCTGCATATCTGTGATCAGCGGGTGGGAAAGGGTGCTGCCATTCAATGGAGGAGGTTAGGAAGGCCGGCGAAGTAATGTTACGTTTTGATATTAGAGCTTCTCAAACAATAATTATGAACCAGAAAATAGCTACTAATGAAATGAGAGATCCGATGGATGAGACAATATTTCATGCTGCGTAGGCATCTGGGTAGTCTGAATATCGTCGTGGTATACCATTTAATCCTAGGAAGTGTTGAGGAAAGAAGGTTAAGTTTACCCCTAAAAATATAGTAAAGAAGTGAGGTTTTAATCATGAGGAATTCAGAGAAAACCCAGTGAATAGGGGGAATCAGTGAACAATACCCCCGAAAATCCCAAATACAGCTCCTATGGATAGGACGTAGTGGAAGTGAGCTACAACGTAATAGGTGTCATGGAGAATAATGTCGATTGAGGAGTTTGCTAAGATAACTCCTGTTAAGCCACCTACTGTAAATAAGAAAATAAAACCTAAGGTTCACAGGAGTGAAGGAGTGTATGAGAATTGAGAGCCTTGAAGAGTTCTTAATCATCTGAAGATCTTAATTCCTGTGGGAATAGCAATAATTATGGTTGCTGATGTAAAGTATGCTCGGGTGTCTACATCTATGCCTACAGTGAATATATGGTGAGCTCACACGAGGAATCCTAGAATTCCAATTGCTGTTATGGCATAGATTATTCCTAGTGTGCCGAATGCTTCTTTTTTGCCTGACTCTTGTGTGACGATGTGTGAGACTATGCCGAAGGACTCTGAGACAGGAAGGACTCTGGGAAGACAGGACAAAGGGGGACACCAACAGGGAATACACTAACAAGTGCTGGAGGAGGAGGTAAAGAAGCTGCTAAGTGACCTTGATACTTCAGAGGCAATGGGACCAGACAACATCTCCCCTTGGGTCCTTAGAGAGGGAGCAAAAATGTTGTGTGTCATTAACCACAATGTTCAACACATCATTTGAAACTTGGCAACTACCTGAGGTATAGAAGACAGCAAATGTAGTTCCCACTTTTAGAAAAGGAGACAGAAAAGAGGCACTAAACTACAGACCATGGAGAAGATTATCAGGAGGAGAGTGGTGGAGCACCTGGAACAAAACATAAGTATAAATGACAACCAGCACGGGTTCATGGAAGGCAAATCCTGAGTCACAAACCTTCTGGAGTTTTATGATAAAGTAACAGAAGTAAGAAACGAGAGAGAGGGGTGGGTTGATTGCATCTTCTTGGACTGCAAGAAGGCCTTCGACAGAGTTCCTCACAAGAGATTAGTGCAAAAACTAGAAGATCAGGTACGTGTAACCGGAAGGGCACTTTAATGGTTCAAAGAATACAAAACAGGGAGGCAACAACGAGTCATGGTATGTGATTAGGTATCACACTGGGCACCTGTGACGAGCGGGGTCCCACAAGGGTCGGTTCTAGGAGCAGTGCTATTTTTGGTATATGTGAATGACATAATGGAATGCATAGACTCAGAGGTGTCCCTGTTTGCAGATGATGTGAAGCTAATGAGGAGAATTGAATCAGATGAGGATCAGACAGGCCTTCATAGAGACCCGAACAGGCTGGACATGTGGTCCAGCAACTGGCTTCTCGAATTCAATCCTACCAAATGCAAAGTCAGGAAGATCGGAGATGGGCAAAGAAGACCACAGACAGAGTATATGCTAGGTGGCCAACGACTGCAAACCTCGCTCAAGGAGAAAGATCTTGGCGTGAGTATAACACCGAGTACGTCTCTGGAAGCACACATCAACCTGATATGTGCTGCAGCATATGGGCGCCTGGCAAACGTGAGATTAGCATTCTGATACCTATGTAAGGAATCTTTCAAGACACTGTACACCGTATACGTCAGGCCCATACTTGAGTATGCAGCATCAGTTTGGAACCCGCACCGGGTCAAATATGTTAAGAAATTAGAGAAGGTGCAAAGATTTGCGAAAAGGTTAGTTCCAGAGCTAAGGGGAATGTCCTACGAAGAAACGTTGAGGAAAATCGGCATGACGACACTGGAGGACAGGAGGGATAGGGGAGACATGATAACAACATACAAAATGCTGCTTGGAATAGGCAAGGTGGACAGGGACAAGATGTTCCAGAGAGGGGACACAAAAACAAGGGGTCACTCTTGGAAGTTGAAGACTCATATGAGTCACAGGGATGTTAGGAAGTATTTTTTCAGTCATAGATTGGTCAGGAAGTGGAACAGTCTGGCAAGCAATGTAGTGGAGGCAGGAACCATACATATCTTTAAGACGAGGTATAATAAAGCTCATGAAGCAGGGAGAGAGAGGACCTAGTAGCGTTCAGTGAAGAGGCGGGGCCAGGAGCTGAGTCTCGACCCCTGCAACTACAAATAGGTGAGTACAACTAGGTGAGTACTTGAATTAAAGTTTACTTAATCCGAGAAAAGAATGTTTTTTTTATAATACTTACGTGAATCCTTTCTTATGAAGGTGGCAACCCACCAAGCCAGTACCTGCCGCCACATCCAGAACTCGCACCTTCTGCCTCTCCTTCTCTGCAACCATATTTGCAATTTCTTCTGCTGCAATACTTGGCCCTTCATAATCCAAAATGGCATAGTTCTGAAAATGTGCAGGAGAGAAAAATATGACATAGACTATACATGTTATGGAAAAATTAGACATATGTGCAACAATTTGGTATGTTTACTGAGGAAATGCTTTGCCACACAGTGGCTTCATCAGTCCATACAAAGGAGAATGGTGAAGAAAAAGAGGAGGAGTTTGAGGTAATCAGTCCCTCAGCCTTTTGTCGATGTAATCAGTCCATAAGTCTTGAAAAGAATACAGCATATGTACAAGGAAGTAGCTTGAGTCTGCCCGAAATGCCTCAGCATTTCGGGCAGACTCCTTATAACATGTCAGTCACACATTGTAAACTATACATGGAAATAGACTCCTTATAACATGTCAGTCACACATTGTAAACTATACATGGAAATAGACTCCTTATAACATGTCAGTCACACATTGTAAACTATACATGGAAATAAACTCCTTATAACATGTCAGTCACACATTGTAAACTATACATGGAAATAAACTCCTTATAACATGTCAGTCACACATTGTAAACTATACATGGAAATAGGCTCCTTATAACATGTCAGTCACACATTGTAAACTATACATGGAAATAGGCTCCTTATAACATGTCAGTCACACATTGTAAACTATACATGGAAATAGGCTCCTTATAACATGTCAGTCACGCATTGTAAACTATACATGGAAATAGGCTCCTTATAACATGTCAGTCACACATTGTAAACTATGCATGGAAATAGGCTCCTTATAACATGTCAGTCACACATTGTAAACTATACATGGAAATAGGCTCCTTATAACATGTCAGTCACACATTGTAAACTATACATGGAAATAGGCTCCTTATAACATGTCAGTCACACATTGTAAACTATACATGGAAATAGACTCCTTATAACATGTCAGTCACACATTGTAAACTATACATGGAAATAGACTCCTTATAACATGTCAGTCACACATTGTAAACTATACATGGAAATAGGCTCCTTATAACATGTCAGTCACACATTGTAAACTATACATGGAAATAGACTCCTTATAACATGTCAGTCACACATTGTAAACTATGCATGGAAATAAACTCCTTATAACATGTCAGTATAACATGTCAGTCACACATTGTAAACTATACATGGAAATAAACTCCTTATAACATGTCAGTATAACATGTCAGTCACACATTGTAAACTATACATGGAAATAGACTCCTTATAACATGAGTCACACATTGTAAACTATACATGGAAATAAACTCCTTATAACATGTCAGTATAACATGTCAGTCACACATTGTAAACTATACATGGAAATAAACTCCTTATAACATGTCAGTATAACATGTCAGTCACACATTGTAAACTATACATGGAAATAGGCTCCTTATAACATGTCAGTATAACATGTCAGTCACACATTGTAAACTATACATGGAAATAAACTCCTTATAACATGTCAGTATAACATGTCAGTCACACATTGTAAACTATACATGGAAATAAACTCCTTATAACATGTCAGTATAACATGTCAGTCACACATTGTAAACTATACATGGAAATAGGCTCCTTATAACATGTCAGTATAACATGTCAGTCACACATTGTAAACTATACATGGAAATAAACTCCTTATAACATGTCAGTATAACATGTCAGTCACACATTGTAAACTATACATGGAAATAAACTCCTTATAACATGTCAGTATAACATGTCAGTCACACATTGTAAACTATACATGGAAATAAACTCCTTATAACATGTCAGTATAACATGTCAGTCACACATTGTAAACTATACATGGAAATAAACTCCTTATAACATGTCAGTCACACATTGTAAACTATACATGGAAATAGACTCCTTATAACATGTCAGTCACACATTGTAAACTATACATGGAAATAGGCTCCTTATAACATGTCAGTCACACATTGTAAACTATACATGGAAATAGACTCCTTATAACATGTCAGTCACACATTGTAAACTATACATGGAAATAGACTCCTTATAACATGTCAGTCACACATTGTAAACTATACATGGAAATAGGCTCCTTATAACATGTCAGTCACACATTGTAAACTATACATGGAAATAAACTCCTTATAACATGTCAGTCACACATTGTAAACTATACATGGAAATAGACTCCTTATAACATGTCAGTCACACATTGTAAACTATACATGGAAATAGACTCCTTATAACATGAGTCACACATTGTAAACTATACATGGAAATAAACTCCTTATAACATGTCAGTATAACATGTCAGTCACACATTGTAAACTATGCATGGAAATAGACTCCTAATAATATTTCAGTCACATATTGTGAACTATGAAAAGAAACAGAAATTGGAATTTGAATATGAATATAGTGTAGAAAGGTGAGGTGAAGCAGTCATAGCTGGCACTATTCTTGATAAGGGAAGAGAAAATTTGTGTGTTTGCATTAATTTTGCCAAATACATTCTCAACCTAACAAATATATATATATATATATATATATATATATATATATATATATATATACAGGAGGGCCCCGCTTTACGGCGTTTCACTTTACGGCTTTCCGCTAATACGGTCATTTCAAATTATGACCAAAACTCGCTATACGGCTCCCCCCACCTGACTTTCTAATACGGTCACCGTGCCCCACCCTGTTTGTTTACATTCTTCGTGAGCTCAGTAAGCACTAAGTCTCTCCATTTTGTCTGGAAGCTTCAAAATTTCAAATGTTTTTAAAAGTTATTTCATATTTTATATATACTCTGATAATTATACTTTTGTATACCTGTACCTAAATAAACTTACATACTGTGCTGGCATGCAGGTACACATTAAAATCGGTGGTCTGGTGGCTAAAGCTCCCGCTTCACACACGGAGGGCCCGGGTTCGATTCCCGGCGGGTGGAAACATTTGACACGTTTCCTTACACCTGTTGTCCTGTTCACCTAGCAGCAAATAGGTACCTGGGTGTTAGTGGACTGGTGTGGGTCGCATCCTGGGGGACAAGATTAAGGACCCCAATGGAAATAAGTTAGACAGTCCTCGATGACGCACTGACTTTCTTGGGTTATCCTGGGTGGCTAACCCTCCGGGGTTAAAAATCCGAACGAAATCTTATCTTATCTTATCTTGTCTCCAGACGTCATATTAGTAATGATAATAATAATCATCGAGTCATTTAAATGTCGTATATTACGTTAATATACACATTTTCATTAATCCATCTATGATATTTTTTTCAAAATTATATAATAAACACGATGCATAACATATAAATAAAATAAATACACCCCACAGTAGAATAAATAAACATAAATGTGAGATGTGGTAGCAGACGACTTGCACAAGTGACGCCATATTAGAAATGATAATAATAATAACAATACTCACCGAGTCTCATTAAATGTCGTATATTACGTTAATATACACATTTTCATTAATCCATCCATCATATTTTTTTCAAAATTATATAATAAACACGATACATAACATAAAAAGATGATAAATACACCCCACAATAGAATAAATAAACATAAATATAAGATGTGGGAGCCACATAACTTGTACAAGTGACGGCAAGAATAACATTTTCTCTAATCTAACATAAGAGAAAATGTGTTACTGGGGGTAACTGTAGAAAATTATTCCTTTCGTATGTATGTAAGTAAGTTTATTCAGGTATACACAAATACAGTTACATAGATTATCATACATAACAACATATGTGTAGAGAACCTAGGATAACCCAAAAAAGTCATTGTGACTTATTTCCATTGCCTTCACTCAGAGCTTCATTTCTTCTCAAAATGATGTTACATGAGAATGGGAGTGTTCTTCTTTATTTATTCTACCGTATCATTGTAGAGACAACCTGTACACAATGTAACTTGTACACCATCCAGAAGTGTACACTATTTACAAAACTTACCTTCACCTGGTTTGTTTACATAACTCTTCGCCTGTCCTCTCTCATGCACTCATTCTTTCTCTCTCACATTTATTCGTTTTATCTCATTTACTTACTCCTGACCCTACCACAAATATTTTAAGGTAAGTAATGAGTGAACTGTATATACATTTTATCGCTCTGGGATGCTTAAATGTAATAGAATATTATGTGTGGGTGGGTTGGCCTGGTATGGTAGCCCGGCTGATTACCATACATACCACACTTGATTTCTTACAATAAATACTACTTGTCTCACCCTAGATTAAGACTATAAATATTTTAAGGTAAGTAATGAGTGCACTATGTGAGTATTGTACTTTTTTATTGTTTTTTGATGCCTGGTTCTATTGCTAACATAATATATGTTAGTGTAAACTTGTTATCTAGTGTTTGTATGCATTTGTAAGTGGAAAAAAAGGGTGTTCCACTTTACGGCGGTTTCCGCTTTACGGCGGTAGCCTGGAACCTAACCCACCGTATAAGTGGGGCCCTCCTGTATATATATATATATATATATATATATATATATATATATATATATATATATATATATATATATATAGGAGGTAGGTTACTGAAAGCAGTGAAGAGTTTTTATGAGGATAGTGAGGCTCAAGTTAGAATATGTAGGAAAGAGGGAAATTATTTCCCAGTAAAAGTAGGCCTTAGACAAGGATGTGTTATGTCACCGTGGTTGTTTAATATATTTATAGATCGGGTTGTAAGAGAAGTAAATGAGAGGGTCTTGGCAAGAGGTGTGGAGTTAAAAGATAAAGAATCACACATAAAGTGGGAGTTGTCACAGTTGCTCTTTGCTGATGACACTGTGCTCTTGGGAGATTCTGAAGAGAAGTTGCAGAGATTGGTGGATGAATTTGGTAGGGTGTGCAAAAGAAGAAAATTGAAAGTGAATACAGGAAAGAGTAAGGTTATGAGGATAACAAAAAGATTAGGTGATGAAAGATTGGATATCAGATTGGAGGGAGAGAGTATGGAGGAGGTGAATGTATTCAGATATTTGGGAGTGGACGTGTCAGCGGATGGGTCTATGAAAGATGAGGTGAATTATAGAATTGATGAGGGGAAAAGGGTGAGTGGTTCACTTAGGAGTCTGTGGAGACAAAGAACTTTGTCCTTGGAGGCAAAGAGGGGAATGTATGAGAGTATAGTTTTACCAACACTCTTATATGGGTGTGAAGCATGGGTGATGAATGTTGCAGCGAGGAGAAGGCTGGAGGCAGTGGAGATGTCATGTCTGAGAGCAATGTGTGGTGTGAATATAATGCAGAGAATTCGCAGTTTGGAAGTTAGGAGGAGGTGCGGGATTACCAAAACTGTTGTCCTGAGGGCTGAGGAAGGGTTGTTGAGGTGGTTCGGAGATGTGGAGAGAATGGAGCAAAACAGAATAACTTCAAGAGTGTATGTCTGTAGTGGAAGGAAGGCGGGGTAGGGGTCGGCCTAGGAAAGGTTGGAGGGAGGGGGTAAAGGAGGTTTTGTGTGCGAGGGGCTTGGACTTCCAGCAGGCATGCATGAGCGTGTTTGATAGGAGTGAATGGAGACGAATGGTTTTCAATACTTGACGTGCTGTTGGAGTGTGAGCAAAGTAACATTTATGAAGGGGTTCAGGGAAACCGGCAGGCCGGACTTGAGTCCTGGAGATGGGAAGTACAGTGCCTGCACTCTGAAGGAGGGGTGTTAATGTTGCAGTTTAAAAACTGTAGTGTAAAGCACCCTTCTGGCAAGACAGTGATGGAGTGAATGATGGTGAAAGTTTTTCTTTTTCGGACCACCCTGCCTTGGTGGGAATCGGCCAGTGTGATAAAAAAAATATATATATATATTATATATATATATATTATATATATATATTATATATATATATTATATATATATATATATATATATATATATATATATATATACAGTAACAAGGGTGAATCAAGAGGCTGCTGCAATGATGAAACCAACTCGGCTCGGTTTTGGCATTCAACATGGCTGTGAAGCAGCTGCCCACGCAGCATGAGTATATATCAACAACATGTCCGACGAAAAGGCCTTTGTCAAATTGGACTTCGCCAATGCTTTCAACTCAGTTAGAAGGGATGCTGCTCTCCAAGCAGTTCATAGAAACTTCACTTCCCATTATCCCTTCATAGAATCGTGTTATAGTGTGACTTCCAAACTATTGTTTGTGTAAAATGAAACTGACTCATATGATGGCGTGCAACAGGGGGACCCTCTGTCCCCCTTTCTATTCTGTTTGGTCATCAAGGAAGTAACAGAAGCACTCTCCAGCGAGTTCAATATCTGGTTCCTGGACGACGGTACACTAGCTGGCACAACAGAATCTCTCCTAGAGGACATCAGTAAAATTAAAGACATGGGAGAAAGCCTGGGCCTTTCTTTAAACCCCACCAAATGTGAAATAGTTTCTACCAATCAACAGATGATCCAGAATATTAGTGCCGTTTTACCAGGAGCACGAGCCATTGATCCAGCCAATAGCACTCTCCTCGGTGCTCCTTTTGGATTCAGTGCCATCGATCTGATCCTAGAAAAAAAAAGTCTCAGATATCCAGACAATGGAAAGTAGGATGAAAGACACTGACACACATGATGCCTTCTACCTACTCACCAGGTGCTTGTCAATCACAAAACTTACCTACTTTCTGAGATGCTCCCAGACTTCAGCAGTCGAAAACTCAAGGAATATGACTCTCTCCTTAAGACCATGCTAGAGAGTGTATTGAATCTTTCCCTTGAAGATGGGCAGTGGTTGCAAGCCTCTCTTCCGGTCAGGCATGGGGGGCTATGAGTACGCAGATCCTCCCAGATTGCTCTACCAGCTTTCCTATCCTCTTCCATAGCATCAAACGAGTTGATAAGACAAATTCTTCATGATAACCTCAGTGACTCAGATGGAATACAGGACTCTAGCTATGCCAGTGCCATTACTGAATGGGAGACTCTTGCTGCTCCAGCACCAAACCCTAGTGAAGCACTGGCTCACAAACAGTCAAGCTGGGATGGCCCGATCTCTGAAAAGGTGCTCAGGGCTGCAACATCAGATAGGGCGACTGCCCTCCTCCAGGCTGTGAGTGCACCTCACTCCCGGGACTTCCTCCAAACAGTTCCCATATCAGCAATGGGAACGCGACTCGACGCAAAGACCCTCCGTATTGCAGTGGCTCTGTGCCTTGCTGCCCCAATTCACACAGAATATACGTGTATTTGCAGCAAAGCGCAAGCAGACCATTATGATCTACATGGTCTTAAATGTTCCAAAACCAAGGGCTGGCATGCAAGACACAATGACGTCAACGACATCATAAAGAGAACCCTTGCTACAGCTGGATGCCCAGCTGAGAGGGAGCCACGATCACTAGCAGCCAACAATACCCACAACCCAGCAAACCGCCCCGATGGGATCACCATCTATCCTTGGAAGAATGGCAAGCTCTTAGCATGGGACTATACCTGTGTGTCCACACTGGCTGACACCCATATCCATCACAGTGTGGGGCATCAGGGAGGAGCTGCTGACCACAGGGAGGAGTACAAGATCAGCAGGTACAGGGACATAAGCCAACAGTATCAATTTGTCCCAGTGGGATAAGAGACCTCGGGATCATGGGGAAAAAATGCCACACATTTCCTTAAAGAATTGGGTTCCAGACTCATCGACACCACCAGGGACCCAAGGGCAGCCACTTTCATGTTCCAGAGCCTCAGCATGGCCATCCAAAGGGGAAATGCTTGCTGCATACTTGGCTCACATCCGGCTTCGGACGAGCTAGAGGGAATTCATGATTTTTAATACATTAAGAACATAAGAATGGAGGAACACTGCAGAAGGCCTACTGGCCCATACAAGGCAGGTCCTTATCAAAACGACCTCTACCCAAAGGTACCCAAGAATTAACTCCTGTACCCAATGACACCAATCAAACCCAGCCCCTCCCACTCATGTATTTGTCCAATCTCTTCTTAAACCAATCCTTTCTAAATCTAAATTTATCCAACTTAAATCCATTATTTCTGGTACTTGCCTGGTTCGACACCCTCAATACCTTATTAATATCTCCTTTGTTTATGCCCGTCCCCCACTTATACACCTCAATGATATCTCCCCTCATTCTACGTCTCTCCAGAGAGTGGAGATTTAAGGCTATAAGCCTATCTTCATACGGGAGATTCCTTACACAATAAATCATTTTAGTCATTCTTCTCTGTATGTTCTCCAACCAGTCTATATCCATCCTGTAGTAAGGAGACCAAAACTGAGCAGCATAATCTAAATGAGGCCTCACCAGTGATGTTTACCTGGAGTTTACCTGGAGAGAGTTTCGGGGGTCAACGCCCCCGCGGCCCGGTCTGTGACCAGGCCTCCTGGTGGATCAGCGCCTGATCAACCAGGCTGTTGCTGCTGGCTGCACGCAAACCAACGTACGAGCCACAGCCCGGCTGATCAGGAACTGACTTTAGGTGCTTGTCCAGTGCTAGCTTGAAGACTGCCAGGGGTACGTTGGTAATCCCCCTTATGTGTGCTGGGAGGCAGTTGAACAGTCTCGGGCCCCTGACACTTATTGTATGGTCTCTTAACGTGCTAGTGACACCCCTGCTTTTCATTGGGGGGATGGTGCATCGTCTGCCAAGTCTTTTGCTTTCGTAGTGAGTGATTTTCGTGTGCAAGTTCGGTACTAGTCCCTCTAGGATTTTCCAGGTGTATATAATCATGTATCTCTCCCTCCTGCGTTCCAGGGAATACAGGTTTAGAAACCTCAAGCGCTCCCAGTAATTGAGGTGTTTTATCTCCGTTATGCGCGCCATGAAAGTTCTCTGTACATTTTCTAGGTCGGCAATTTCACCTGCCTTGAAAGGTGCTGTTAGAGTGCAGCAATATTCCAGCCTAGATAGAACAAGTGACCTGAAGAGTGTCATCATGGGCTTGGCCTCCCTAGTTTTGAAGATGCGATTGATACAATGTTATGGTCCTTGAAGGTGAGATCCTCCGACATAATCACTCCAAGGTCTTTGACGTTGGTGTTTCGCTCTATTTCGTGGCCAGAATTTGTTTTGTACTCTGATGAAGATTTAATTTCCTCATGTTTACCATATCTGAGTAATTGAAATTTCTCATCGTTGAACTTCATATTGTTTTCTGCAGCCCACTGAAAGATTTGGTTGATGTCCGCCTGGAGCCTTGCAGTGTCTGCAATGGAAGACACTGTCATGCAGATTCGGGTGTCATCTGCAAAGGAAGACACGGTGCTGTGGCTGACATCCTTGTCTATGTCGGATATGAGGATGAGGAACAAGATGGGAGCTAGTACTGTGCCTTGTGGAACAGAGCTTTTCACCGTAGCTGCCTCGGACTTTACTCTGTTGACGACTACTCTCTGTGTTCTGTTAGTGAGGAAATTATAGATCCATCGACCGACTTTTCCTGTTATTCCTTTAGCGCGCATTTTGTGCGCTATTACGCCATGGTCACACTTGTCGAAGGCTTTTCCAAAGTCTGTATATATTACATCTGCATTCTTTTTGTCTTCTAGTGCATTTAGGACCTTGTCGTAGTGATCCAGTAGCTGAGACAGACAGGAGCGACCTGTTCTAAACCCATGTTGCCCTGGGTTGTGTAACTGATGGGTTTCTAGATGGGTGGTGATCTTGCTTCTTAGGACCCTTTCAAAGATTTTTATGATATGGGATGTTAGTGCTATTGGTCTGTAGTTCTTTGCTGTTGCTTTACTGCCCCCTTTGTGGAGTGGGGCTATGTCTGTTGTTTTTAGTAACTGAGGGACGACCCCCGTGTCCATGCTCCCTCTCCATAGGATGGAAAAGGCTCGTGATAGGGGCTTCTTGCAGTTCTTGATGAACACAGAGTTCCATGAGTCTGGCCCTGGGGCAGAGTGCATGGGCATGTCATGTATAGAGCCGAAAAATAACTTTTGGGCTTCTGTTACTTACACTTCTTGAGATAAATCCAAGTAATCTGTTGGCCTTGTTGCACACACTAAGGCACTGCTGTCTTGGCTTTAGATTTCTGCTTACCATGACTCCCAAGTCTTTTTCTCCCTCTGTATGACCAAGCTCTACTTCACCTAGTTTATAGGTTCGAGGGTTATTTTCATTACCAAGTACCAGTACCTTACACTTATCCACATTGAACTTCATGTGCCATTTTTCAGACAAAGACATTAATTTGTCTAAATCCTCCTGGAGTTCATTGCTATCCTCCTCAGAATGAATCATACGGCCTATCTTTGTATCATCAGCAAACTTGCTCATGTCACTCATAATGTAAATTATGAAGAAGAGAGGGCCTAAAACTGATCCTTGTGGAATGCCACTAGTAACTAATCCCCATTCAGGTTTGACCCCATTAATCGAAACTCTCTGCTTTCTATTGGTAAGCCATGCCTCTATCCATGCTAGAACTTTACCTCCTATACCATGAGCTGCCACTTTTTTTAAGAGTCTCTTGTGAGGTACTCAATCGAAGGCTTTACTAAAATCCAAATAAACAATATCATATTCTTTATCACTGTCTACTGCCTCAAATGTTCTATTGAAGAACGTCAGTAAGTTTGTCAGGCAGGAACAACCTCTCGTAAACCCATGCTGAGATTCAAGTTATGCTCTTCAAGGTGACTTCTGATAATGTCAGCTATAATTGATTCTAATAACTTGCCCACTATAGATGTCAGGCCCATCTGACATCTGTCAGGCCCATCTACAGGCCAAGTGACATCTGAGGCCCATATCCTCGGGATATGGGCCTCAAATATCACTGAGGCAAATATCCCGAGGATATGGGCCTCAGTGAGATACCAGGCTTGTGAGTTTTTGGCAGGCCGTACATTCTGGCAGGTCTGGGGTTGCAGGGTATGGTGTGCAGGAGTCCCTCAGAATGCGACGAATTATTTGAAGAAAAGTTTTAGAAAGGTTGTCAACTTGGTTAGTTGTGAGAAGTTTGTAGGTATCTGGGTCATTAAGTAGATTGAGCATTTTGTTCCTGTAATCGTCAGTGTTCATGATAACAACACCACCTCCTTTGTCAGCGGTGGTGACCCTGATGGTCGTGTCTTCTGCAAAACCTTTAAGTGCATTGATGTAACGTCGAGGTATGACTGGGGAGCTGCGTGTTGAGATGGCTGCTGAGATGCTGCCTTGAAGATAACCTTTTTGGAAGTTGGAGTCATTGTGTCTGTAATTTTTGGCGATGAAATTGAGGTCTTGTTTTCGTTTCATGATTCCTGTTGCGAGTTTGAGGCCTAAGCTGAGGGCTTCAGTTTTTGTGGTTGACAGTGGACGAGATGAAAGTTTTTGAATAATTTCAGGTCTTCCTAAACTTTTCCAATGACTATTATCGCAGAGTTTGTAGTTTCCTAGTAAGTCTGATCTTCCGTTGAACATTCGCTGTGGTAACTCTGCTGCGAATGATTTCGGCGGTGCGTCTGTTCATGTTGCCCCTGAGTGCTGTGCCTAGTGTTCTGGCCTGGAGAAAAGCTTCCTTTGTAGCATTGTTTAAGTCATCTGCACACTCTTCAAGGTAGGTCCGAGATGTAGTGGAGAAAGGAGGTTTGATGTTGGCAATTTGAGGAGGAGTAGATCTTGGTAAGACCATTTCTTGGATGCAATCACGAAGAAAATTGTATCTGTTGCGAAGTGAGAAAGCTTTTAGAAGAAGGTCCAGGTATTCTCTGTGTGAAGGATCCATTTCTACTGCAGTGTTTGACACGATGGAAATAAATGGTATAAAATCCCGACACAATGGAAATATAAACACATATGCAGTATAATGTGATCCTTTATTGACAACGTTTCGCCCACACAGTGAGCGTTTTCAAGTCACAAACAGATCTACCTGGGGTGTGTATGTATGTATAATGTTCGCCAAGACCAGGGTCCTGGCACGGGTCTTAATCTTGAGATGACCCGTCTCTGGCTCCTGAAGGAGAAGTCATTCTTCACTGTTGCAGCATATGCTGCTCAAGCACTGTTCCGGACAGTTCAGCTAGTGTGCCTCATAAGCGACTGAGGTTACTCCATCTCAGCTGTTTCCTGAGCTGGGGACTGGGCTCTGTCCGCTCTGATAATCTTCAGATTCATGGCATCCACTGTTTCCTGCTCTGTCAGTAGGCACACCCTCAGGAGTGTGCTGACCATCTGTCAGAACATGTTCTGTTGTTCCCTGGAGGTGACTCTGTTGCAGATAATATCCGTGAAAGCCTTGATGAGTGTTAAGAGATCCTCTCTGTTGAGGGCCTGCGTTGTCGGTGGGTTCGAAGCAGTGAATATTATCTGGGCTGTTGTAATCTGTGGGGACTGTTGAGGGTTGTTTTTCTTCACTGTGCACACCGTGGCCTGTTGCTGTATGCCAAGTTGTGTACCCGGCATCTGCTGGTGAGGTGCAGGCACAGCCTGCATAGTGGCTGTGCCTGGCAAGGAGGCCGGTGGGGGCTCGTGTAGTGCCGTCTGCTGATTGTGTTGCCCAGATGTTTCCTGTTGGCGCCGCTTGTTCCTCATGTTTTTGTTTCTTCGTTGCAGTAGTGGGGGAGGATGCTCCTGTTCATGACCCCTGGTTGAGTCTTCAAGGGTCAGAAATTCCTGATCATTGAGTTGGGTTGCGTGATGAGAGTTCTGCAGTATGGCTGTCTCGTCGTTGGCGTCTTCCAGGCCTCATGAAATCTAGTGAGCCTCTCAGGGCATCGAGGGTTCCAGGCATGGTGTTTCTGCCTGCAATTCGGGCATCGTGGAGTGGATGGCGATGCATTCTTCAGCTTGGTGATGCACTCCTCGGTAGGATGGGGCTGGCTGCAGACACAGCAGATTACTCTGTTCGGACAGAGTGCACCCAGGTGTCCGTAATGCTGGCACTTGAAACAGCGAACTGGTTCTGCTGTGAAGGTCCTGACATCGTACCTACCCCAAGAACCGAGGTCCAGCTGGGATGGCAGCGGTCCTACATGCTGAATGAGGACCTGCCTGGTTGGTGCATTGCCTGCCGATTTTGCCTTGAGACGCTGAGCTGACACGACACTGGGGTGAGCTGCTACTGCCTCGATGGGCATTATCAGCAGGAATCGCATCACTACACCCTTGGTGACCTTCTGCCGAGAGTCCAGTTTCTCCAGGGTGAAGGAGCTGTCTGTCTCCATGACTTTCTTCAAGGTGATACGCATTTCCCTGTTGATAGGAGTCAGCATTGGTTCTTCCCTCAGGTTGAACCATATCTTGAACCTCAGTTTGTGCCGTGTTTCCAGGTGTTTAACCACGCCATAGTAGGTTTTGTGTTCCCCATAAGCCTTTACCTTGAATCTGAAAGGTGATTTGAGCTGGTTTACCTGCTCCTTGGAGGGACGGCATGTCTCACTCTTCACATTGATCCATCCTTCCGTATTCTCTGGCTACATGGTTAAGCTTGTCAGATCTGGAGACTTTTCTCTGATGACACAGAGCGGTCTCGCAACTTCTTCGCTAGGATTGCACCCCACATTTCTAAATCTGAGTCGTCCATTTCTAAATCTGAGTCCTCCGTCGTGTCCCTGGAACATCGTGACCTCTTCCTTTTGGCAGAAGCCATGTGTCTGTCCACGTGGTGCTGGACTGTGATGCTGAACAGTACGTACCTTTCTGTGTGACTTCTGATGTCTGTGATGTGTCTGAATGTCCTGGGGTGGAAGGTACGCGAGTATTTATAGTCAGGTTCAGAATGTTGAGGTCAGGTGGAGAATGCTGCATCTGATGATGTACCGAATGGGGTTAGAGAGTCTAAAATCTTGGGTAGCTTGGAAGGGAGATTGGATAAGTTTATGAGCAGACCTTCTGCAGTGTTCTTCCATTGCTATGTTCTTATGTGGGATAGCGATGAAGAAGTTTCTTGGTAAGTGGTTCAGCTATGTTAAAGAAGCCATTATTCTGGTTGAAGTTGTCGGATATAGAGATAAGCGATGATTCCAGGATTCTCCGGTATTGAGTGTTGTCTTCTGTGGCGATAAGTCTTGAGTTTCTGTAGTTTATTAAATGGTTGTGTGAGTTACGGTGTTGGAGCTAATCACTGTTCTCATCCAGGCAGCAGAGTGCGCAATTCCAAAGAAGTCTGCAGGACGCACTCACAAAAGAGACTGGTGGTTCTACAACGACGAGGTGCGGGAGCAGAACTACCGCATCAACTCTTTTAGGAAGCTATACAGGCGTAACCCTACGGCAGAGAACAGGAGTACTCTGAGAGCCATTGAGTAGCATGCCCGCAGAGTCTCTCTCAGAGTAAAAACTGAAAAATGGCTTGAGTGGTTCTCAACATTCAGGCATCACACCACCTTATCTGAGATATGGGGCAAGCTCAACATAGCAACTGGCAAGAGCAAGCCGAGGCCACCAGCACTCCCGAACCCATCCCTGGAAGCTGAGAAGCTAGTGGAGCTTTTCACTTCCAGGGGAGCCTCCACTCAGCTCCCACAGGACATCCGGAATATACAGACGGATCTTCTGCCACAACGCCAGCTAACGATACAACCTGCATGTGAGTCGGAAGATGTGACTGATGAAAACCTCACGGACTTGGAACTCCGATGTGCCATTAAGAACACAGGTGACACTGCCCGCATCGATGGTGTTACGTGCTCCATGATTGCACGGGCTGGGCAGAGTGGATGGGAGGCCATACTAAACGTCAATAACAAGTCGAGGAGGGACGGGACACTCCCAGCAGCTTGGAAGAAGGCTACCATCGTACCAATTCCAAAGCCCAAGGACCCAGGCAGTATGAGACTCATATCGCTGACCGGCTGCTTAGCCAAGACTGCTGAGAGGATGGTGTTAAACTGCCTCCTATGGAAACTTGGACCCCCTCATCATCACATATTTGGCTTCACCAAAGGAGTGGGTACAGCAGAGTGCATAACCAACCTACTAAGCCAGATTGCTGATAGTAACAAAAAAACTAGTTTCGTCGTCTACATCGACCTTGAGAAGGCATTTGAGCTAGCCAGACCCACAGCAATTCTAGCAGTTTGAACATTAAAATGGTATAAAATACCGACAGGTTGTTAGGTAAGACACATATGCAACGGTTAGGTATCTTTATTATGAAACGTTTCGCCTACACAGTAGGCTTCTTCAGTCAAGTACAGAAAAGTTGATAGAAGCAGAAGATACTTGAAGACGATGTAATCAGTCCATCACCCTTAAAGTTTTGAGGTGGTCAGTCCCTCAGTCTGGAGAAGAGCATTGTTCCATAGTATGAAACAATATGGAGATGAAGTGACAGAATGGAGCTTTTTATAGCGCCAAGAGGTGAGACGCAGGCCACTAGGAGAGGTAAGAACTCAGATGTTGAAAGGTCAGGTCCCTCTCAAATCCAGCCGCTCTCACTAGTGGAAGTTGTCGAAGTTGATTGCAGGTCTGTACCAAGATACCCTTGTGTTGCAGTGTCTGACAGATTGAACATTAAAATGGTATAAAATACCGACAGGTTGTTAGGTAAGACACATATGCAACAGCCATATGCCCTAGCCAAGGGTTCAAACCCATGTTGTACTGGCTTGCCTCATTGTAAGCGAGAACCACATGATGCTTTAAACCACAGGACAACCCAACCCTACAAGAATGGCGCAGCTAGCTGTTGGGATGCACCATTCTTGTAGGGTTGGGAGGTCCTGTGGTTTAAAGCATCATGTGGTTCTCGCTTACCATAATGCAGGCCAGTACAACATGGGTTCGAATTCTTCGCTAGTGCAGTGTTGTTATTGATCAATACCACTCGTTCGTGGTTACAATAATAATATAGTGTTGCAGTGGTTGGTACTTTTGTTTAATAAATGTATGAAAGAGGGGAAGGTACCAAGGGACTGGCAGAGAGCATGTATAGTCCCTTCATATAAAGGAAGGTGGACAAAAGAGATTGTAAAAATTTTAGAGGAATTAATTTACTGAGTATACCAGGAAAAGTGTATGGAAGGGTTATTATTGAAGAATTAGACGTAAGACAGAATATAGGATTGCGGATGAGCAAGGACGTTTTAGAGTGGGTAGGGGGTGTGTTGATCAGGTGTTTACATTGAACCTTATATGTGAACAGTATTTAGATGAAGGTAGAGAAGTTTTCATTGCGTTTATGGATTTAGAAAAGGCATATGATATAGGTAGTAGGTTGGTAGACAGCAACCTCCCAGGGAAGTACTACCATCCTTCCAGATGACTGTGAAACAGAAACCTGAAACTGTTTTACATGATGGTAGGATTGCTGGCGTCTTTTTCTGTCTCATAAACATGCTAGATAACAGGGATATCTTGCTTCTACTTACACTTTGGTCACTCTTCACAGACACGCACATGCATATATATATACATACATCTAGGTTTTTTCTCCTTTTTCTAAATAGCTCTTGTTCTTCTTTATTTCTTCTATTGTCCATGGGGAAGTGGAAAAGAATATTTCCTCCGTAAGCCATGTGTGTCGTATGAGGCAACTAAAATGCCGGGAGCAATGGGCTAGTAACCCCTTCTCCTGTAGACATTTACTAAAAAAGAGAAGAAGAAAAACTTTATAAAACTGGGATGCTTGAATGTGCGTGGATGTAGTGCGGATGACAAGAAACAGATGATTGCTGATGTTATGAATGAAAAGAAGTTGGATGTCCTGGCCCTAAGTGAAACAAAGCTGAAGGGGGTAGGGGAATTTCGGTGGGGAGAAATAAATGGGATTAAATCTGGAGTATCTGAGAAAGTTAGAGCTAAGGAAGGGGTAGCAATAATGTTGAAGGATCAGTTATGGAAGGAGAAAAGAGAATATGAATGTGTAAATTCAAGGATTATGTGGATTAAAGTAAAGGTTGGATGCGAGAAGTTTGTCATAATAAGCGTGTATGCACCTGGAGAAGAGAGGAATGTAGAGGAGAGAGAGAGATTTTGGGAGATGCTAAGTGAATGTATAGGAACCTTTGAACCAAGTGAGAGAGTAATTGTGGTAGGGACCTGAATGCTAAAGTAGGAGAAACTTTTAGAGAGGGTGTGGTAGGTAAGTTTGGGGTGCCAGGTGTAAATGACAATGGGAGTCCTTTGATTGAACTTTGTATAGAAAGGGGTTTAGTTATAGGTAATACATATTTTAAGAAAAAGGAAAAATAAGTATACAAGATATGATGTAGGGGGAAATAACAGTAGTTTGTTGGATTATGTATTGGTAGACAAAAGACTGTTGAGTAGGCTTCAGGATGTACATGTTTATAGAGGGGCCACAGATATATCAGATCACTCTTTAGTTGTAGCTACACTGAGAGTAAAAGGTAGATGGGATACAAGGAGAATAGTGGCATCAGGTAAGAGAGAGGTGAAGCTTTATAAACTAAAAGAGGAGGCAGTTAGGGTAAGATATAAACAACTATTGGAGGATAGATGGGCTAATGAGAGCATAGGCAATGGGGTCGAAGAGGTATTGGGTAGGTTTAAAAATGTAGTGTTAGAGTGTTCAGCAGAAGTTTGTGGTTACAGGAATGTGAGTGCGGGAGGGAAGAGGAGTGATTGGTGGAATGATAATGTAAAGAGAGTAGCAAGGGAGAAAAAGTTATCATATGAGAAGTTTTTACAAAGAAGAAGTGATGCAAGGAGGGAAGAGAGAGTGGTGAAGCTATGTAAAAAGAGAGCAAATGAGAGAGTGGGTAAGATGTTATCAAAAAATTTTGTTGAAAATAAGAAAAAGTTTTGGAGTGAGATTAACAAGTTAAGGAAGCCTAGAGAACAAATGGATTTGTCAGTTAAAATAGGAGAGGAGAGTTATTAAATGGAGAGTTAGAGGTATTGGGTAGATGGAGGGAATATTTTGAGGAATTGTTGAATGTTGATGAAGATAGGGAAGCTGTGATTTCGTGTATAGGGCAAGGAGGAATAACATCTTGTAGGAGTGAGGAAGAGCCAGTTGTGAGTGTGAGGGAAGTTCGTGAGGCAGTAGGTAAAATGAAAGTGGGTAAGGCAGCTGGGATTGATGAAATAAAGATAGAAATGTTAAAAGCAGGTGGGGATATAGTTTTGGAGTGGTTGGTGCAATTATTTAATAAATGTATGAAAGAGGGTAAGGTACCTAGGGATTGGTAGAGAACATGCATAGTTCCTTTGTATAAAGGCAAAGGGGACAAAAGAGAGAACAAAAATTCTAGGGAGATAAGTCTGTTGAGTATACCTGGTAAAGTGTATGGTAGAGTTATTATTGAAAGAATTAAGAGTAAGACAGAGAGAAGGATAGCAGATGAACAAGGAGGCTTTAGGAAAGGTAGGGGGTTTGTGGACCAGGTGTTTACAGTGAAACATATAAGTGAACAGTATTTAGATAAGGCTGAAGAGGTTTTTGTGGCATTTATGGATTTGGAAAAGGCGTATGACAGGGTGGATAGGGGAGCAATGTGGCAGATGTTGCAGATGTATGGTACAGGAGGTAGGTTACTGAAAGCAGTGAAGAGTTTTTACGAGGATAGTGAGGCTCAAGTTAGAGTATGTAGGAAAGAGGGAGATTATTTCCCAGTAAAAGTAGGCCTTAGACAAGGATGTGTGATGTCACCGTGGTTGTTCAATATATTTATAGATGGGGTTGTAAGAGAAGTTAATGCAAGGGTCTTGGCAAGAGGTGTGGAGTTAAAAGATGAAGAATCACGCAAAAAGTGGGTGTTGTCACAGTTGCTCTTTGCTGATGACACTGTGCTCTTGGGAGATTCTGAAGAGAAGTTGCAGAGGTTGGTGGATGAATTTGGTAGGGAATGTAAAAGAAGAAAATTGAAAGTGAATAATGGAAAGAGTAAGGTTATGAGGATAACAAAAAGATTAGGTGATGGGAGATTAGATATCAGATTGGATGGAGAGAGTATCGAGGAGGTGAATGTATTCAGATATTTGGGAGTGGACATGTCGGCGGATGAGTCTATGAAAGATGAGGTGAATCATAGAATTGATGAGCGGAAAAGAGTGAGCGGTGCACTTAGGAGTCTGTGGAGACAAAGAACTTTGTCCTTGGAAGCAAAGAGGGGAATGTATGAGAGTATAGTTTTACCAATGCTCCTGTATGGATGTGAAGCATGGGTGATGAATGTTGCGCCGAGGAGAAGGCTGGAGGCAATGGAGATGTCATGTCTGAGGGCAATGTGAGGTGTGAATATAATGCAGAGAATTCTTAGTTTGGAAGTTAGGAGGAGGTGCGGGATTTCCAAACTGTTTTCCAGAGGGCTGAGGGAGGGTTGTTGAGGTGGTTCGGACATGTAGAGAGAATCGAGCGAAACAGAATGACTTCAAGAGTGTATTAGTCTGTAGTGGAAGGAAGGCAGGGTAGGGGTCGGCCTAGGAAAGGTTGGAGGGAGAGGGGTAAAGGAGGTTTTGTGTGCGAGGGGCTTGGACTTCCAGCGGGCATGCATGAGCGTGTTTGATAGGAGTGAATGGAGACAAATGGTTTTTAATACTTGACGTGCTGTTGGAGTGTGAGCAAAGTAACATTTATGAAGGGATTCAGGGAAACTGGCAGGCCGGACTTGAGTCCTGGAGATGGGAAGTACGGTGCCTGCACTCTGAAGGAGGGGTGTTAATGTTGCAGTTTAAAAACTGTAGTGTAAAGCACCCTTCTGGCAAGACAGTGATGGAGTGAATGATGGTGAAAGTTTTTCTTTTTCGGGCCACCCTGCCTTGGTGGGAATTGGCTAGTGTGTTAATAAATAAATAATAAAATATGATAGAGTGGATAGGGAAGCAATGTGGCAGATGTTGCAAGTATGTGGAATAGGTGGTAAGTTACTAAATGCTGTAAAGATTTTTTATGAGGATAGTGAGGCTCAGGTTAGGGTGTGTAGAAGAGAGGGAGACTACTTCCCGGTAAAAGTAGGTCTTAGACGGGGATGTGTAATGTCACCATGGTTGTTTAATATATTTATAGATGGGGTTGTAAAGGAAGTAAATGCTAGAGTGTTCAGGAGAGGGGAGGGATTAAATTTTTGGAAATCAAATTCAAAATGGGAATTGACACAGTTACTTTTTGCTGATGATATTGTGCTTATGGGAGATTCTGAAGAAAAATTGCAAAGGTTAGTGGATGGGTTTGGAAGAGTGTGTAAAGGTAGAAAGTTGAAAGTGAACTTAGAAAAGAGTAAGGTGATGAGGGTATCAAATGATTTAGATAAAGAAAAATTAGATATCATATTGGAGAGTAGGAATATGGAAAAAGTGAATGTTTTCAGATATTTGGGAGTTGACGTGTCAGCTGATGGATTTATGAAGGATGAGGTTAATCATAGAATTGATGAAGGAAAAAAGGTGTGTGGTGCATTGAGGTATATGTGGAGACAAAGAACGTTATCTATGGAGGCAAAGAAGGGAATGTATGAAAGTATAGTGGTACCAACACTGTTATATGGGTGTGAAGCTTGGGTGGTAAATGCAGCAGCAAGGAGGCAGTGGAGATGTCCTGTCTAAGGGCAATGTGTTGTGTAAATATTATGCAGAAAATTCGGAGTTTGGAAATTAGGAGAAGGTGTGGAGTTAATAAAAGTATTAGTCAGAGAGCCGAAGAGGGGTTGTTGAGGTGGTTTGGTCATTTAGAGAGAATGGTTCAAACTAGAATGACATGGAAAGCGTAAAATCTATAGGGGAAGGAAGGAGGGGTAGGGGTCGTCCTCGAAAAGGTTGGAGAGAGGGGGTAAAGGAGGTTTTGTGGGCAAGGGGCTTGGACTTCCAGCAAGCGTGCGTGAGCGTGTTAGATAGGAGTGAATGGAGACGAATGGTACTTGGGACCTGACGAGCTTATATATATTGTAGACGTTTCGCCATCCAGTGGCTTTATCAATACAAATTCTAGGACATAACTTGAAGACAGTAGAACTATGTACAGAAGATGAGGTAATCAGTCCCTCAACCTACAACTACAACTAACCCATCTCTTTGGGAAGGACCTACTTCCACTGGGGAATCCTGCCTACCAGTGAATATGCCCTCGTCTGCTACACCTGACGTTACTATATAAGCGCCAGGATCCTTTCTTCTGCTTCAGAATCTCCACGACTATGGTGCTCTTCGCACCTACTCCCAGGTTGAGGGACTGATTACCTCATCTTCTGTACATAGTTCTACTGTCTTCAAGTTATGTCCTAGAATTTGTATTGATAAAGCCACTGGATGGCGAAACGTCTACAATAAAGATACCCAGATGTTGCACATGTGTCTTAATCTCATTTTGTCGGTATTGTATACCATCCGTATATACCAATGCTCTTGTATGGGTGTGAGGCATGGGTGTTGAATGTTGCAACAAGGAGAAGGCTGGAGGCAGTGGAGATGTGTCTGAGGGCAATGTGTGGTGTGAATATAATACAGAGAACCCATAGTTTGGAGATTAGGAGGAGGTGTGGGATTACCAACACTATTATCCAGAGGGCTGAGGAGTGGTTATTGAGATGGTTTGGGCATGTAGAAAGGATGGAATTAAGAAGAATGACTTCGAAAGTCTATATATTTGTAGTGGAAGACAGGTTAGGGGTCGGCCAAGGAAAGGTTGGAGGGAGGGAGGGAGTAAAGGAGACAAATGGCTTTTAGGACTTGATGTGCTGTTGGAGTGTAAGCAAGACAACATTTATGAAGGGACTCAGGGAAACTGGCAGGCCAGACTTGATTCCTGTAGATGGGAAGTTCAGTGTCTGCACTCTGAAGGAGGGGTGTTTATGTTGCAGTTTTATAACTGTAGTGTAAATGCGCCTCTGGCAAGACAGTAATGGAGTGAATGATGATGAAAGGTTTTCTTTTTCGGGCCACCCTGCCTTGGTGGGAGATGGCCAATGTATTAATTAAATATATATATATATATATATATATATATATATATATATATATATATATATATATATATATATATATATATATATATATATATATATATATATATATATATATATATATATATATGGAAGTTAGGAGGAGGTACGGGATTACCAAAACTGTTGTCCAGAGGGCTGAGGAAGGGTTGTTGAGGTGGTTCGGACATGTAGAGAGAATGGAGCGAAACAGAATGACTTCAAGAGTGTATCAGTCTGTAGTGGAAGGAAGGCGGGGTAGGGGTCGGCCTAGGAAAGGTTGGAGGGAGGGGGTAAAGGAGGTTTTGTGTGCGAGGGGTTTGGACTTCCAGCAGGCATGCGTGAGTGTGTTTGATAGGAGTGAATGGAGACAAATGGTTTTTAATACTTGGCGTGCTGTTGGAGTGTGAGCAAAGTAACATTTATGAAGGGATTCAGGGAAACCGGCAGGCCGGACTTGAGTCCTGGAGATGGGAAGTACAGTGCCTGCACTCTGAAGGAGGGGTGTTAATGTTGCAGTTTAAAAACTGTAGTGTAAAGCACCCTTCTGGCAAGACAGTGATGGAGTGAATGATGGTGAAAGTTTTTCTTTCTCGGGCCACCCTGCCTTGGTGGGAATCGGCCAGTGTGATAATAAAATAAAATAATAAATATATATATATATATACATATATATATATATATATATATATATATATATATATATATATATATATATATATATGTATATATATATATATATATATATACAATATAGGGAAGTACCACCTCTATAGCTGGAATGGGGACCCTCATCCTCAGAGAAGACAATAAACGTACCTCAGGGAAAACTCAAGGTTCTCCCCGGAGCTGTTTGAATATTTTCTTCTCCTACCACCCCCTATATTTATATTCTATGTGAACATTTATTAATAAACAAAATACATTTACAGAAAAAAACATGAACATGAATACAATGGCACAATGTATCAAAGATGATGAATTTCCTCCAGCTCCTCCGAGGCTGGACGTGAACCAAGTATGCAGCAAGCATTTCCCCTCTGGATGGCAACGCTGAGGCGCTGGAACATGAAAGTGGCTGCCCTGGGGTCCCTGGTGGTGTCGATGAGTCTGGAACCCAATTCTTTAAGGAAACGTGTGGCATTTTTTCCCCATGATCCCAAGGTCTCTGATCCCACTGGGACAAATTGATACTGTTGGCTAATGTCCCTGTACTTGCTGATCTTGTACTCCTCCCTGTGGTCAGCAGCTCCTCCCTGTCGCCCCACACTGTGATGGATATAGGTTTCAGCCAGTGTGGACACACAGGTATAGTCCCATGCTAAGAGCTTGCCATTCTTCCAAGGATAGATGGTGATCCCGTCGGGGCGGTTTGCTGGGTTGTGGGTATTGTTTGCTGCAAGTGATCGTGGCTCCCTCTCGGCAGGGCATCCAGCTGTAGCAAGGGTTCTCTTAATGATGTCGTTGACCTCATTGTGTCTTGCATGCCAGCCCTTGGTTTTGGAACAGTTAAGACCATGTAGACCGTATTGGTCTGCTTGCACTTCGCCGCAAATACACATATATTCTGTGTGAATTGGGGCAGCAAGGCGCAGAGCCACTGCAATACGGAGGGTCTTAGGGTCGAGTCGCGTTCCCATTGCCGATATGGGAACTGTTTGGAGGAAGTCCCCGAAGTGAGGTGCACTCACAGCCTGGAGACGGGCAATCTCCCTATCTGATGTTGCAGCCCTGAGCATGTTGGCAAGCACCTTTTCAGCAATTGGGCTATCCCAGCTTGACTGTTTGTGAGCCAGTGCTGCACTAGGGTTTGGTGCTGGAGCAGCAAGAGTCTCCCATTCGGTGATGGCACTGACATAGCTAGGGTCTTCTATTCCTGCTGAGTCACTGAGGGTGTCAGGAAGAATTTGTCTTATCAACTCGTTTGATGCAATGGAAGAGGATAGGAAAGCTGGTAGAGCAATCTGGGAGGATCTGCGTACTCCTAGCCCTCCAAGCCTGACCGGAAGTGAGGCTTGCAACCACTGTCCATCGTCAAGGGAAAGATTCAATACACTCTCTAGCATGGCCTTCAGGAGGGAGTCATATTCCTTGAGTTTTGGACTGCTGAAGGCTGGGGAGCATCTCAGAAAATAGGTAAGTTTTGGGGTTGACAGGCACCTGGTGAGTAGGTAGAAGGCATCGTGTGTGTCAATTTCTTTCATCCTGCTTTCCATCGTCCGGAGGTCTGAGACTTTTTTTCCTAGGATCAGATCGATGGCATTGGACCCAAGAGGAGCACCGAGGAGAGTGCTATTGGCTGGATCAATGGCTCGTGCTCCTGGTAAAACGGTACTAATATTCTGGATCAACTGTTGATTGGTAGAAACTATTTTACATTTGGTGGGGTTTAAAGAGAGTCCCAGGCTTTCTCCCATGTCTTTAATTTTACTGATGTCCTCCAGGAGAGATTCTGTTGTGCCAGCTAGGGTACCGTCGTCCAGGAACCAGATATTGAGCTCGCTGGAGAGTGCCTCCGTGACTTCCTTGATGACCAAACAAAATAGAAAGGGGGCGAGAGGGTCCCCCTGTTGCACGCCCTCACACAAGTCAATTTCATGGTCCCCAAACAATAGTTTGGAAGTCACACTATAACACGATTCTATGAAGGGATAAAGGGAAGGGAAGTTTCTATAAACTGCTTGGAGAGCAGCATCCCTTCTGACTGAGTTGAAAGCATTGGCAAAGTCCAATTTGACCAAGGCTTTTTCATAGGACATGTTTTTGATATATACTCGTGCTGCGTGGGCAGCTGCTTCACAGCCCTGTTGAACGCCGAAACCGAGCTGAGTTGGTTTCAGCATTGCAGCAGCCTCTTGACTCACCCTTCTTACTGCAGCCTTGGCGACTAGGCGCCGAAGGGTGTTACCCACTGCAATGGGCCTGATTCCGCCATCCTTTTTCCGGAGGGCACACAATGAGGCACCAAAGAAAAAGGGTCTGATGGCCTCTGGGACACCGCCAGCCAGGCACAGGTTGGAAAATTTGGTGAGTTCAGACAGCAGCCTCTCTGAAACCTCACCAAGTGCTGGATTGAGTATTTGTTTTAAGTGTTGAGGCCTTAAACCGGTGAAACCTCCTGCTGAACCCTGTGGAAATGACATAGCAGCTTTATACACATCAGCATCCTGTAAGGTTAGATGTTCTTCGCCTGCTGCAATGTCAGGGAGGTCAATGTTGGTACTGGGAGCCCTGGGTGGATGTTTGTCCTTCAGAGCTTGCGCCGTGCTGACGTCCTTGGGAGCGATGGTATCCTCACTGGTTATAAGTCTCAAGGCTCCAATAGTATTACCCTCTTCTATTTTTTTGCTAATTTGGGCTCTGATTTTTGAGGTGTCGGGTGTCCTGTTGTTGGCATTTGCCCGGCGGGTGTTTGTCGCCCTAGGGGGGAGACGGACGAGGTTGTCATCCCTTGGGAATGCATTTATTCCCCTAATAACATGTGTTGCTAGTGACTTGTCCCTCCTTGGTGGGACAGCCAAACAGGCATTGCCAAAAAGCAGCAAGTTATGCCAGGAGCTGTTGTTTGAAGGAGCATCGTTGACTTTCTTCAGAAGGTCAGTGAATTTGCTAGCAGCTTGAGGGCGAGCTGCTTTGGGGATGTGTGTCAGAGTCCTGGTGGATGTTAATTTGATTGCAGATTTGAGGTCCTCTGTAGAAGTGAAGTCACGGTAGCTGTCAGCCCTGTCTGCTGGGGGAGGCTGTTGGTTGTTCTCATTTGGAGCTCTCCTGGAGCCTAGGCATCTATTGTGTGCACGGATGTTGCCAGATGTGGGATTGAGTGCACATTCCCTGTGGCACACCCGGCAAATGCCTCGTGAACGACAGCTTTGGCTCTGTCGTGAAGATTCCTGGGAACCCGCGACTACTTGTGACATTGCTGATATCGTGGGGGTGGGAGGGCGCCAGCTGTGGGGTGACGGGTGAAGGGCAGCATGGATGCATGGGTGAAGAGGGTGGGGGAGTAGCGAGCGGCGGAACTTGTAATTGGTGGGGCACTAAACGGCAACACCCTTGGTCAGGAAGTCATTGGGCCTAGGCTGGGATGAGGGGAGGGGATCTGGGATGGGGGAGGGGGGAGGGAGTGGACCTGTGTGTTCGCTCAAGACGCACATCACTGACTAACTTTGCTAATTGTTATACACTTATTGTTCCATTTAGAAAAATACCCTCGCCATTTGGCACACTAATCACCATGCTCACACTATTAACCGAGGTGTTCTGTTCACCATCCAATGACCATGTCATGGGCGGCCACTTCCTTCCCCAACCCACGACCCCGGCCGAACAGATGTAAACAAAACCTCCTCCACACTCCACTGCCAGGATCCCCTCACCACCGCTACTTCCCAAATCCCATATATATATATATATATATATATATATATATATATATATATATATATATATATATATTAATTAACACATCGGCCATTAGCATTAACATGCTAATTCACATATAGTTATGTTTTAACAATGGTTTACCTTATCATAATGTGAGCAGATCTCGTCGTAGATGGCAGTGACTTTGGTCGGGCTTATTCCTGGGTTGATCTGATCAATAAGCCAATTGACAGAGACTTCATCTTTTTCACTTCTTTTATCCATCTGCGTCAGAAGAGAAAATTCAATTGTCACTTACATTTTCTATGAAAAATGTTCATTTACATATTTCTACTATAACAGTCACTAAATATAATAGTCTAAATAGTTTATTGATCTACAAAGGCTTCTACAATAACATTTTTCGGCTAATAAAAAAAAAAAAATTTACCCTAGGCTACATATTTTATATAATAACCAATAAAGGTTTGTTAAGTTCATCTACTTTACCTATCGAACTCCTCTTACATTCGTCTGTAATATGAAACTCGTTTATGAGTTATTTAATTGATAGACATAAATAGCCTGTATTAAGTAACATTATAAATCTTTGATTTTCTGAGGTGAGGCGTGTACATGTACAAATTATTTGGCATTTTTTGGAGGGCATCAAATATTTCTTTATAATGAACCAAGTTTAAAGTCCACAAGCCCCTCGAATATTCAGTGTTTGACTACCAGTTGTAACAGCAACCAATCAGGTTGAGGGGTTGACCCCCAGGTGACCTGACATTTTCACCTACCCTCTGGTCTGAAGAACAGTCTCTCACTAACTCTTCAGTGAGCAAAGTCACTTTGCTTTCTCTCGTAGCAAGGGTTTTAAATTGATAAAATTCAGATTCATGAAGGATACAGGAAAGCACTGGTTTGGTAATAAAGTTGTGGATGATTATAACAAATTCCCGAGTACCGTCAAAGAAGCTAAGACGTTGTGTAGTTTTAAAAGTAAGTTGGATAAATACATGAGTGGGTGTGAGTTGGACCTGACTAGCTTGTGCTACTAGGTCGGATGTCATGCTGCCCATGTAATAGCTTTTATAACCTTTAACTCATATGCAAGTTGATTGTTCTACCATATTGTATTATTACTACTATAACTAATATTATTACTATCACTACTAATATTATTACTATCACTACTAATATTACACCTCACTCTAAGCCTATATATACTCTCATTGCTCATGCATTATTTGTAACGGCTTTATAAAGCTCCTGGAGACCGAAACGTTGCCACAATGAAGTGTCAAATTAGCTGCACTTGTGTTCTTTTAAACCCTACCCCGGCCGGGATTGAACTCGCGGTGAAAGAGTCTCAAAACTCCAGACCGTCGCGTTAGCCACTAGACCAGCTAGCCACAATAAGATTCATCCAACTAGGTGGTGCCTGTGCTAACCTTCCTCTGGTGTAGAAATATACCTAGTTGGACGAATCTTATTGTGGCTAGCTGGTCTAGTGGCTAACGCGGCGGTCTGGAGTTTTGAGACTCTCTGACCGCGGGTTCAATCCCGGCCGGGGTATGGTTTGTTTGCAATCGTGTCATTACCATTTCGTGAGTCATGTACTTTTACTTTACAACGTCCTTTTTCTCCACATATACCTCAATGAATCACTCACCTTTTTTTTATTCAATTCTATGGTTAACCTCATCCTTCATAAGCCCATCAGCTGACAAGTCAACTCCAAAATATCTGAAAGCATTCACTTCTTTCATACTCCTTCTCTCCAATGTTATATCCATTTTTCTTCATCTATTTTCACTTTCAACTTTCTGCCTTCACACACTCTCCTAACCTTTGCAACTTTTCTTCAGAATCTCCCATAAGCACAGTATCATCAGCAAAAAGTAACTGTGTCAACTCACATTTTGTATTTGAATCCTCATAATTTAATCCCACCCCTCTCCCGAACACCCTAGCATTTACTTCTTTTACAACCCCATCTATAAATATATTAAACAACCATGGTGACATTACGCATCCCTGTCTAAGACCTACTTTTACTGGGAAATAGTCTCCCTCTCTTCTACACACCCTAACCTGAGCCTCACTATCCTCATATAGTAAATACTATTCACCTCTCACCCTACATAAACAGACTCGAGCAGACTTGTTTCTTTATTTTTCGTCCGATTTCGGTCATATTTGGTATACTTTAAGAAGTTTATTTGAATAATAATTTGACTAAGTTTCAATAAAACGGCCAAAAAAAATGAGAAAGAAATGTAAAAATGATGTTTGGCGTCAAAATGGCACTTACTGGCACAGCAAAAAGTGTTTTGGACTCACTACTGATAAAACAAAGTCAGTCCGATTTCTGGGTGAATATAAATATTCCAGTATACATGTTTTTCATCCCTACAGAACAAATTGGTAAATTTTTGACATGAAGCAAAATATTTGTCCTTTACCAATACACAAATTGAAAAATAATTGAGATATTTATCAAATTTTTACACAAAATTTCGAGCATGCATTTGTTTATGTTTGGTGTGAAAATCATTTCAATCCGTCCATTATTAATGGAACAGATCAATATTTTACTTCTGAGATATCCAGATAATCGGGGTAAGTGCGCACATAGGAATATAACTCGGAAATAAATAGCGAAAAATCTCGCTATTTTTACGTTTTTTCTTATAATATGGGAGATCTAGGAGTGTTTGTCCTGATGTTATTTAACAACGTTTTCTTTCTTTATAGATGAGTACTTCTGAAGAAATGTTGAAACTGATTAATTTTATGAGCCAAAATATTGATGAGAGTGATTGCCTCTTTACCGAGTATGAATTAGATAATGCATTAACCAAAGGTCGATCAACTGCTCGCTGGAGGTGCTGTCCTGGGAGACAGTAATGGTGAAGCTGGAGGTGCTGTCCTGGGAGACAGAAATGGTGAAGCTGGAGATTTTGTCCAGGTAGTCGGGAATTATACGCAGGAAGGAATACATATAAATGACCTCATAGGGGACAGGAGCCATAGTAGGGAAACAAGTGTAGTCAAAGATAAGATAAAACCAATATTGCAAACTAGAAATACCGCAGGAAATAGCAAACAAGAGAACTCCAATAGCAATAGTGAGGATAAATTACCAAAAACAACTGGTGGGAGCTCCTTTGTTGGTGCTAGGGAGGATAGAAGTAAGACAGGGAAACATGCACCAACAGGGAATACAGTCACAGAAACCCAAGGCAAGCGGAAACCAAGCCTGTGCACATACTATGCACTTGGTATCTGCTGGCATGGGAAATCTGGAAAAACAGATGGGACGTGCAACTATGACCACCCTAGAAAATGCCATGCCCATATGACAACAGGAAAATGCAAACTCCCTTCCTGTAAGCTTTTTCACCCTGAAATGTGTACCTCTTCAGTACAGGAAAGACTGTGCTATAACTTAAATTGCCAGGCATACCATCTAAAGGGGACAAAAAGATACAAAACATCCAGGCCATGGGAAAACCTGGGTAGCCACAGCCACTCAAGAGGGAGAAGTTTTTTAGTGCCAGGAAGGAAAAAAAACTGGCAGGAAATGGCAGAAATCGTACACCAAATCAAGTCATTCCTGGAGTGGAACCACAGTCGATGGCCTCCACTCCAAACCAACAGATACAGATACTAATGCCGGAAAAAAAATCCCCCCCAGTACCAACAATACCACCAGTCTGATAACATTCTTCTTTGCAAATATACAGGGTCTAAAGCCAGCAACAAACAACAAAATACCTTTCATCCGTGGACTGCTTGCAGAGGCAAAGGTAATGTTCGAGTCTTTCACTGAGACCCACATAAAGGATCACTTGGACAATGAAATATGGATCCCAGGTTATAACCTATACAGATGTGACAGAGTGAACACGCAAAAGGGGGGGGGGGTTGGCCTGTACATTGCAGAGTCACTTGTTTGCACAGAACTGCTTAATGCCTCAAATGACGTAGTGGAAGTTTTAGCAGTAAAGGTCGAGAACCAAAACCTAGTCATTGTGGTAGTCTACAAGCCTCCGGATGCAACATCCCAGCAATTCCAGGAACAGCTGTTAAAAATTGACCACTGTCTGGAAAATCTTCCAGCTCCTGCATCCAACATCTTGCTCCTGGGGGATTTCAACTTAAGGCACCTAAAATGGAGGAATATAGCAAATAATATTGTTGCAGTAATAACACCAGGAGGCAGATCTGATGAAAACTCACACTCACACGAGCTTTTAAATCTCTGCACAAAATTCAATTTAAACCAGCAAATAATAGAGCCTACTAGACTGGAGAATACACTAGACCTCATATTCACTAACAATGATGATCTGATAAGAAATGTCACCATATCAAAAACAATATACTCAGATCACAACATAATTGAGGTTCAGACATGTATGCGAGGAGCCCCAGACCGACAAAATGAGACTAGTCACGAGGGAGCATTCACCAACTTCAACTTCAATAACAAAAACATAAAGTGGGACCAAGTAAACCAAGTCCTAACCGATATAAGCTGGGAAGATATACTAAGCAACACAGACCCAAACTTATGCCTAGAACAGATTAACTCGGTGGCACTCGATGTATGCACAAGGCTTATTCCTCTAAGAAAAAGGAGGAGTAGATGTAAAATAGAAAGAGACAGGCGCTCCCTTTACAGGCGACGGAAAAGAATAACAGAGCGGCTAAAAGAGGTCAATATATCTGAAATGCGCAGGGAGACACTGGTCAGAGAAATAGCAAGCATCGAACTTAAGCTAAAAGAATCCTTTAGGAGTCAGGAATCGCGGGAAGAACTAAAAGCTATAAATGAAATCGAAAGAAACCCAAAGTATTTCTTCTCCTATGCCAAATCAAAATCGAGAACAACGCCCAGTATTGGGCCCCTACTTAAACAAGATGGGTCCTACACAGATGACAGCAAGGAAATGAGTGAGCTACTCAAGTCCCAATATGACTCAGTTTTTAGCAAGCCGCTAACCAGACTGAGAGTCGAAGATCAAAATGAATTTTTTATGAGAGAGCCACAAAATTTGATTAACACAAGCCTATCCGATGTTATCCTGACGCCAAATGACTTCGAACAGGCGATAAATGACATGCCCATGCACTCTGCCCCAGGGCCAGACTCATGGAACTCTGTGTTCATCAAGAACTGCAAGAAGCCCCTATCACGAGCCTTTTCCATCCTATGGAGAGGGAGCATGGACACGGGGGTCGTCCCTCAGTTACTAAAAACAACAGACATAGCCCCACTCCACAAAGGGGGCAGTAAAGCAACAGCAAAGAACTACAGACCAATAGCACTAACATCCCATATCATAAAAATCTTTGAAAGGGTCCTAAGAAGCAAGATCACCACCCATCTAGAAACCCATCAGTTACACAACCCAGGGCAACATGGGTTTAGAACAGGTCGCTCCTGTCTGTCTCAACTACTGGATCACTACGACAAGGTCCTAAATGCACTAGAAGACAAAAAGAATGCAGATGTAATATATACAGACTTTGCAAAAGCCTTCGACAAGTGTGACCATGGCGTAATAGCGCACAAAATGCGCGCTAAAGGAATAACAGGAAAAGTCGGTCGATGGATCTATAATTTCCTCACTAACAGGACACAGAGAGTAGTCGTCAACAGAGTAAAGTCCGAGGCAGCTACGGTGAAAAGCTCTGTTCCACAAGGCACAGTACTAGCTCCCATCTTGTTCCTCATCCTCATATCCGACATAGACAAGGATGTCAGCCACAGCACCGTGTCTTCCTTTGCAGATGACACCCGAATCTGCATGACAGTGTCTTCCATTGCAGACACTGCAAGGCTCCAGGCGGACATCAACCAAATCTTTCAGTGGGCTGCAGAAAACAATATGAAGTTCAACAATGAGAAATTTCAATTACTCATATATGGTAAACATGAGGAAATTAAATCTTCATCAGAGTACAAAACAAATTCTGGCCACGAAATAGAGCGAAACACCAACGTCAAAGACCTGGGAGTGATTATGTCGGAGGATCTCACCTTCAAGGACCATAACATTGTATCAATCGCATCTGCTAGAAAAATGACAGGATGGATAATGAGAACCTTCAAAACTAGGGAGGCCAAGCCCATGATGACACTCTTCAGGTCACTTGTTCTATCTAGGCTGGAATATTGTTGCACTCTAACAGCACCTTTCAAGGCAGGTGAAATTGCTGACCTAGAAAATGTACAGAGAACTTTCATGGCGCGCATAACGGAGATAAAAGACCTCAATTACTGGGAGCGCTTGAGGTTTCTAAACCTGTATTCCCTGGAACGCAGGAGGGAGAGATACATGATTATATACACCTGGAAAATCCTAGAGGGACTAGTACCGAACTTGCACATGAAAATCACTCACTACGAAAGCAAAAGACTTGGCAGACGATGCACCATCCCCCCAATGAAAAGCAGGGGTGTCACTAGCACTTTAAGAGACCATACAATAAGTGTCAGGGGCCCGAGACTGTTCAACTGCCTCCCAGCACACATAAGGGGGATTACCAACAGACCCCTGGCAGTCTTCAAGCTGGCACTGGACAAGCACCTAAAGTCAGTTCCTGATCAGCCGGGCTGTGGCTCGTACGTTGGTTTGCGTGCAGCCAGCAGCAACAGCCTGGTTGATCAGGCGCTGATCCACCAGGAGGCCTGGTCACAGACCGGGCCGCGGGGGCGTTGACCCCCGAAACTCTCTCCAGGTAAACTCCAGGAGAGGATGGTATAACCTATGATATTCTCAGAACTCTAAGGCACGTGCCTGATAACCCTTTGTTGGCACTGTATAATCTCAGTTACATTGAGGGCGTTCTTCCTACTTCCTGGACCAATAGTCTCATTGTGCCTATCCCTAAGCCCCAACAGCCTGATACATTTAGGCCGATCTCCTTAACTAGTTGTCTTTGCAAAACTTTTGAAAGAATGATGCTTAACAGACTGTACTACAGAATCAGACATCAACTTTCCCCCTACCTCTATGGGTTCATGAAAGGTAAAAGTGTGCAGAACTGTATTTCCACCTTTCTCACTGCACACACCTCTACTAGTTTTACCACTTTTCTTGATCTAAAATCTGCATTTGATATTGCAAACAGAACCGTTATACTACATGAACTAGCCAAAATGAATATTTTTTTTTTATATTTTATTTAAAACCAATACAGTTTAACATAAAAATAAAGAAACAGTATGGAACCTAATCAAATTAACTGACAAACGGATTGTACCTACATGCTCGCAAGATGTTACAACAACAACTTACATCAAGAACATAACTAAAAACAAAATTAACATGTCACAGGTTCGTGAATTGACATACAAAACCTTGCATATATATAAATTGTACATATAAATGACGTCTGACAAAGGTTCAATACACTTGAACATAAAATATACAAAGAAGTTATATCAGTTAAAACCCATCCTTCACATTAATCTAAAAACCAAAACCTAACATCATAATCTAACTAGAAAATCTACATCCTTATCCCTAACAATACAGCCGAACATATCCCAACATACAAATAAACAGACAAAGAATACAGCTTAGAACACAATAACTGAAGCTCTATACTGTTACAATAAACCCATATACAAATTTCAGACACAAATGGACTACGTCACTAAACTGTCTAGATATGTCTGTATACCATACAGACTAAAACTTAACATCAAGAACTTGCATGAACACCAAACCGGTATCAGGGTACAGACCATAATTATAAACTTTAAAAAGAATCAATCATGCATATATAAATTATTACATAACGTCTGACCCATGACAAAGGCTCAATACAACAGAAAGGGATATTTATATATATACACATACACACCCACACACCCACACCCACATCCACACACTCACACATACACACAAAAATTTGCAACAAAATCACATTAATCAGATGCACTGTATGCACAATGCCAAACATTATATAAGTATATCTCATCATACAAAAACCCAGCACGTAACATAAATACAAACTAAAACACACTTCATGTCGCAAAGAACTTATTACTCAAGAATCATGTTATACAAGACTGATACACATCATAATTATACATAAAAAATCTATATTATACCTACATTCTGAAAAGTGTTATATCTACCATAACGAGACCTTGAGCTCTACATCCACACTTGGATGCCATAAAGTCCCAATGAAAACCAGGAAACCATTCCAAACCCACATTCACAACACTCTCACGACCCCCCCCCCAGGGAGGCGAGCCCGCTGTTGCCCCCTGACTCCCTCCAACCTATGAAAACCCCTTCACTCACTCATTTCCAATCACAGATTTATGAGAATCCCTAACGTTAGCATTCTATACCCCTCTGAGAAAGCCTGATCCCACCTCCTCCCATACAAATCTCTGTTACGACACCTCGTACGGTAGAACGTTACCGCAAGAACCTTTCTTCTCTCCTCACTATCCCCTCTCCCCCTCATCACCCACGACATATATATATAATCTACCATGATATAATCTAAAGCTCTTATGACACCCTCATCTAACCCACCCATATCTAGACTTAGAGCACGCAAAACCGACACCCCACGGCCCCCCACCCTCTGTACCAACCTACTTAACCAGCACCTGACCTCCTCTAGCCCTTCACAAAAGTAAACTACATGGAATGCAGTCTCATCCCCTCCACAGATACCACACCCCCCACCCTCTACAACCTGTCTGTTTCGTAATATCTCACCAGACGGAAGGATCCCATGTAGAAAACGAAACATCACCTCACGCGCCCGAGGTTTTAACTTCAATTTACTAAATCTAAACCAAATACTCTTCCACGCATACATGGGGAACAAACCCTCAACTGGGACAACGCACCTACCTACAAGTAACCTACACAAAACCCTTATACGAACCTTTCTCAGTTCCCTAACCAACATCACAGCCCTCAAAACTATTTCACATTCCCTCAACTCCATTCCTCGATACCACATACCCAGCCTGTCGTGTATCCTTCCCAAACGCCCCGCGTTCACACCCTCACGCAACACTTCCCATTTAATAAACACACATTTAGCCCTCCGTCTCAAATCCAACAACCCCAACCCACCCTGACTTACAGGTAACATTACAACCTCCCTCCTTAACCAATCACAACGTGAACCCCATAAAAATTTGTACACCCGTCTTAGTATCCCCGCAATCGCTGTCCCTGTAATTGGGAACACAGCTGCAACATGCCAAACCTTACTATACAATAGAATGTTCACGACTATCACTCGCTGTATCAGAGTTAGGTGCTGGGGTCTCAGAACACCTAGACGCCCCACGATCCTTTCCAATAACCTATCTGAATTTTCCTCCCGCGCCACAACCATGTCATCCCTATAAATAATACCACAAATCTTTAAAGACACCGCCCATTCTTTAACAACATTACATCTCCCCCCCACACCCCCCACCCAAGAACCCAACCCCATGCACCTTGACTTCGCACTATTTACCTGCATACCCGTGGCACTTCCAAATAATTGCACCACCTCGTCCAACACTCCCATTGACATCCCTGCACGAATGAGAACAGTGGTGTCGTCAACATATCCAATTACCCCCGGCCAGGCCCTCCCACCCCCCACACTTCCCTCACATGGCGTACATAAGCTACGGTCAACCATTCTATAAAAGGGGTCCTGGAAACACGCAAACAATATTTGGGACATGGGGCATCCCTGTCTAAGGCCTCTTCCCATTGCAATTTCCCTCCCCATACACCCATTAATCTGTATCCTCATTTTCGCCCCCTTGTACAACGTATTTACCCACTCGACTATTTCCTCCCCAAAACCCTGTCTCCTAAGTATAACCTGCAAAGCTCCCCTTTCCACTCTATCATATGCTCCCTGCAAGTCTAGAGCCAACAAAGCCGCCCCTCCACCCCCACCCTTAGCTTCCACAAAACTTCTCAGTATCCCATGTCCCTCAATCATCGACCTTCCCGGCAACCCGAACTGAGATTTTGACACCACCCTCTCCACTACACATTTGAACCTATTACCTAAAATTTTTGCAAACACCTTATAGTCTGCACACATCAGTAATATGGCTCGGTACTCCCGAAGGGTGGGCTGCCCCTTGACCTTCGGGACCAACACTACAACTGCAGTTTCCTGCTTCTCCCCCAACTTACCCTTCTCCTTCATACTATTAAATAACCTAACTATAAATTCCTTTATCAACGCCCAATGTTGTAAATAAAATTCTACCGGGAGACCATCAATACCGGGAGCTTTCCCCTTCCTCATTCCCCTTAACGCATTCTCTATTTCCTCTGCCGTAATCGTCCCACCTAAAGCCTTTCGATCACTATTTCCTAAATTACACGTCACATACGTACACACCTTGTCCAATGCCCCGTCACCCACCCCCCCACTGTTCCAGTACTTCTCGTACCAAGCCTCTGCATACGCACACATCCCCTTCGTGGTTCGTATCTCCTGCCCTACTCTATAATTCCCAACCATCTCCGTTACCTCTAAACATGGTATAGCCGTCAGCGCCTGCCTTTGCTTTTGTTGCCGCAAAACACACGCTGACGGCTTGTCGCCCCAAAGCACTTCCTCCACCCCTGCCTGCATCCTTACAGCTTGAAACCTTTCATTTTGCAACACCCTCAACCTCCTCTTTATTTCAGCTATTTCATCCATAGGAAAATTATTCCCACCCACCCCCCTCCCATAGCAACCTCTTAACCTATCCTCTAAATAGTTAGCCAGTCCATATTTTAAATTATTAATACGTTTTCCTTCTCTCACATAAAACTTTCTAATCCTTTCCTTTGCGACACTATCCCACCATGTCACAATGTCATCCACTCCCTGTTCTTCCACACGAAGCTCCCTCCATAGGACTGAAAACCCCTCCAACCCCTCCTCGTCACCTAACACACTTATATTTAATTTCCAATAACTTCTATATATTTCCGAGAGCGTCCCCCACCCAACCTCCACCACCACTGCCCTATGATCTGACATTGTAGCCTCAACAGTACTGAAAGATTTCACGTCCACACCCTGAGAAAGGTACACTCTATCTAGTCTCGCAGCATAACCACTCCTAACAAACGTATATTCAGTCTCCCACACCGCTCCCCCAAAGGCATCACGTAACCTAACATCCCTTAATAAATCCCTAAGAGCCACAGACATATGTCCAGCCCCTCTTGGATCCACATCAGCCACCCTGATTACACTATTCCAGTCCCCACCAACTATCGCCACCTCTGGCAGTGCACTTAAGAAAAACACAAGATCCTCACACACAAAATCATTCTTTACCTTTATGTTATTTTCTGCCGGTGCATACACACTCACAAAAGACACACGCTTACCCATCCACCACCCATCCACACGCAACACCCTCCCTCCCCCTCCTCCCTCGCTTCTCTGCAAAACAAACAGGCTCGTCTCCCTTATTAAAATTCCCACACCACCTTTTAGACGGGGAGATGGCAGGGTAACTACTCGAAATCCTGCCACCTCCAACACCCTACCCTCTTTGAAATTGTGCTTCTGCAGGAACACAACATCCACTCTAGATTTATTCAGAAAATTACGAAACCAATCTCTCTTCATACCGCTACATAACCCATTTACATTTACAGACATACACCTAAGGCCTATTAAAGTTTCCACCCCTGCTTCCTCTCATCACTCTTTACAACTCCAGAGCTTGAATTTACGTTTGACACTTTGAGAGTGCTCTCTTTCCCTCCCCCCTTCTTCCGGTGCCTCCTATCATGGCTACCACCACCTACACCACTACCTGCACACTTCACCTCAGTCTGTTTCCCAGGCCTTTGTGCAGGCGTAAGGACGTCATCAGAATCTGATGTAGCCGCCCTCTTTCTCGTGACAGTCATGTTACACATATCTTGGTCAGATGTTACCTCTCGATGAACCTCCACCTCCACCTGAGAATGGTTTAATGAGTCAATGGACGACTCCAAACCACCATCACGTCCCAAATTATCATGTCTCAGACTTTCTGGAAGCGACGATTCTCCGATGACACCACGCTCAGATGTAACGTCCCTCTCTGGTGGTGACAACGTCTTCAACACCTCCACCAATTCCTCCTCAATCTCAAGAACCTTCTCTTGTACTTGCTGCTCCTCCTTATCCACAGGAGACGACACCTGATCAGGCAGTTGGGGGCGGGACTCCAACTCACCACCAGTCCTGTGTGCCCGATCCACTATCTCGCTCCACAAAACACCACGCCCTCCATCCGATGTTTGTTCCTCAACTGCCACCTTTGAAGCAGGGGCTGCGACGTCCACCACAGGTCCAGGCACATGTCTTCGCTTGTCACAGGTCGCCGCTATGTGATCATACTCACCACATAGGCGGCATGTACGTCGTTGTCCTGGGTACATTACCATTACCTGCGTCCTGAAATCTTGTAGGTACACATAGGATGGTATTTGGTGCCTCAAAGTCATTTTGAGGTTGAAAGAACCCTCTGGAAAACCAGCATAGGCTCCTGCCGCCCACGTACCATGTTGAGCATAATGCACCGTCCCATACTTCTCAAAAACTTTCCTTATATCTGCCTCGTCCGCCTCAAAGGGAACGTTGCGTAACTTGATCCACGTATAATACCGTGAAACATCTATCATTCTTACAGTGACAGCTGGTGTGACGTTAAGACTCACGTCCTGAAACCTGGTGATTAACGATTCATAAACCCTTGCTGATAGCAGTTTGACGAAAATTCGTTGTCCTCCGTTCAATGCTACACCATACAAGTCACTATCTTGTACTCCATAAGTCTCCCGTATGATCTTTGGCAATAAGACTTGCGCAGAACTGGTCGTTATCGTTCCTTTAAGTAGCTCGATGCCTACAGTATTTATCCTTCGTCTCAGACTAACCGCCATCTTGACGATCACAGTGCACCTAAGTTGTTAGCCGAGGTGTGACAGCACCACTTCACACCACTGCAGCCAGGTAACTGACAAGGGCGCTCGCCTACACACAGCAGAGGGGTGCAGAGCACTACCGCACACTACCGTGGTCAGGCAGCGATTGCATGAATATTGGTGTAAAGAGGCCAAAACCAAGTGTGCTAGAGAGTGGAAGAAGTTCAGAAGACAAAGGATCCAATAGAACAAGGAGAGAAGTCTTAGAGCAAGAAATGAATGTGCAAAGGTAAGAAGGGAGGCCCAATAACAATATGAAAACGACATAGCAGCAACAGCCAAATCTGACCCGAAGCTGTTATACAGCCACATCAGGAGGAAAACAACAGTCAAGGACCAGATAATCAGGCTGAGGAAGGAAGGAGGAGAGATTACAAGAAATGTCCGCAAAGTATGTGAGGAACTAAACATGAGATTCAAAGAAGTGTTCACAGAGGAGACAGAAGGGACTCCAGGAAGATGGAGAGGTGGGGTACACCACAAAGTGCTGGACACTGTTGCATCTTGGACAAAAGATTCAGTTAAAACATATTTTGTAGAGTGGTTCTATCTAATATTACATCGTAACGATCTCCCTTGATAGCTAGAGTGGAGATGGTTAACTTTATAATATTATCTGATGCTGCAAATACCACTGTGAATATTACATTTATTGTTTATTTTGGTTAAGATCTTATATTATGTGTATTTCAGGTACCAGTGTACTGCTAGTTAGGGATGGTTCAGCCTTTCATTAACTTGCCAACTTCCCACTGATCACATTACCATACCTGACCTCTGATCACTGTGGGCTACTAGAATCAGTTGGTTCACCCACTAGCTACCAAGCGGTTCCTTCTCTTACACTCCATTGCATGGGAACACCCTTCAGGTGCTGGTGGTCTCAATTATTGATATATACATATATATATATACATATATATACATATATATATATATACATATATATATATACATATATATATATATATATATATATATTATATATATATATATATATATACACATATATATATATATACATATATATATATATATATACATATATATATATACATATATATTTATATACATATATATATATATATATATATATATATATATATATATATATATATATATATATATATATATATATATATATATATATATATATATATATATATATATATATATATATATGCAATAAGATCACAGTAAAACAGGTGATTTCAGAATATGCAAAACAACCACTCTGAAAGAATAGAGAAATTCCAAGTGCTTTCGTGACTACTCACATTATCAAGGAACTTGATAATGTGAGTAGTCACGAAAGCGCTTGGAATTTCTCTATTCTTTCAGAGTGGTTGTTTTGCATATATATGTATATATATATATATATATATATATATATATATATATATATATATATATATATATATATATATATATATATATATATATATATATATACATCCATACATCTAGGTTTTTCTCCTTTTTCTAAATAGCTCTTGTTCTTCTTTATTTCTTCTATTGTCCATGGGGAAGTGGAAAAGAATCTTTCCTCCGTAAGCCATGCGTGTCGTATGAGGCGACTAAAATGCCGGGAGCAATGGGCTAGTTTACCTGGAGTTTACCTGGAGAGAGTTCCGGGGGTCAACGCCCCCGCGGCCTGGTCTGTGACCAGTAACCCCTTCTCCTGTAGACATATACTAAAAAAGAGAAGAAGAAAAACTTTATAAAACTGGGTTGTTTAAATGTGCGTAGATGTAGTGCGGATGACAAGAAACAGATGATTGCTGATGTTATGAATGAAAAGAAGTTGGATGTCCTGGCCCTAAGCGAAACAAAGCTGAAGGGGGTAGGAGAGTTTCGGTGTTGGGAAATAAATGGGATTAAATCTGGAGAATCTGAGAGAGTTAGAGCAAAGGAAGGGGTAGCAGTAATGTTGAATGATCAGTTATGGAAGGAGAAAATAGAATATGAATGTGTAAATGCAAGAATTATGTGGATTAAAGTAAGGGTTGGATGCGAGAAGTGGGTCATAATAAGCGTGTATGCGCCTGGAGAAGAGAGGAATGCAGAGGAGAGAGATTTTGGGAGATGTTAAGTGAATGTATAGGAGCCTTTGAACCAAGTGAGAGAGTAATTGTGGTAGGGGACCTGAATGCTAAAGTAGGAGAAACTTTTAGAGAGGGTGTGGTAGGTAAGTTTGGGGTTCCAGGTGTAAATGATAATGGGAGCCCTTTGATTGAACTTTGTATGGAAAGGGGTTTATTTATAGGTAATACATATTTTAAGAAAAAGAGGATAAATAAGTATACAAGATATGATGTAGGGCAAAATGACAGTAGTTTGTTTGATTATGTATTGGTAGATAAAAGACCGTTGAGTAGACTTCAGGATGTACATGTTTATAGAGGGGCCACAGATATATCAGATCACTTTCTAGTTGTAGCTACACTGAGAGTAAAAGGTAGATGGGATACAAGGAGAATAGAAGCATCAGGGAAGAGAGAGGTGAAGGCTTATAAACTAAAAGAGGAGGCAGTTAGGGAAAGATATAAACAGCTATTGGAGGATAGATGGGCAAATGAGAGCATAGGCAATGGGGTCGAAGAGGTATAGGGTAGGTTTAAAAATGTAGTGTTAGAGTGTTCAGCAAGAAGCAAGATCACCACGCATCTAGAAACCCATCAGTTACACAACCCAGGGCAACATGACTTTAGAACAGGTCGCTCCTGTCTGTCTCAACTATTGGACCACTACGACAAGGTCCTAAATGCACTAGAAGACAAAAAGAATGCAGATGTAATATATACAGACTTTGCAAAAGCCTTCGACAAGTGTGACCATGGCGTAATAGCGCACAAAATGCGTGCTAAAGGAATAACAGGAAAAGTCGGTCGATGGATCTATAATTTCCTCACTAACAGAACACAGAGAGTAGTCGTCAACAGAGTAAAGTCCGAGGCAGCTACGGTGAAAAGCTCTGTTCCACAAGGCACAGTACTCGCTCCCATCTTGTTCCTCATCCTTATATCCGACATAGACAAGGATGTCAGCCACAGCACCGTGTCTTCCTTTGCAGATGACACCCGAATCTGCATGACAGTGTCTTCCATTGCAGACACTGCAAAGCTCCAGGCAGACATCAACCAAATCTTTCAGTGGGCTGCAGAAAACAATATGAAGTTCAACGATGAGAAATTTCAATTACTCAGATATGGTAAACATGAGGAAATTAAATCTTCATCAGAGTACAAAACAAATTCTGGCCACAAAATAGAGCGAAACACCAACGTCAAAGACCTGGGAGTGATCATGTCGGAGGATCTCACCTTCAAGGACCATAACATTGTATCAATCGCATCTGCTAGAAAAATGACAGGATGGATAATGAGAACCTTCAAAACTAGGGAGGCCAAGCCCATGATGACACTCTTCAGGTCACTTGTTCTATCTAGGCTGGAATATTGCTGCACACTAACAGCACCTTTCAAGGCAGGTGAAATTGCCGACCTAGAAAATGTACAGAGAACTTTCACGGCGCGCATAACGGAGATAAAACACCTCAATTATTGGGAGCACTTGAGGTTCCTAAACCTGTATTCCCTGGAACGCAGGAGGGAGAGATACATGATTATATACACCTGGAAAATCCTAGAGGGACTAGTACCGAACTTGCACACGAAAATCACTCACTACGAAAGCAAAAGACTTGGCAGACGATGCACCATCCCCCCAATGAAAAGCAGGGGTGTCACTAGCACGTTAAGAGACCATACAATAAGTGTCAGGGGCCCGAGACTGTTCAACTGCCTCCCAGCACACATAAGGGGGATTACCAACAGACCCCTGGCAGTCTTCAAGCTGGCACTGGACAAGCACCTAAAGTCAGTTCTGGATCAGCCGGGCTGTAGCTCATATGTTGGTTTGCGTGCAGCCAGCAGCAACAGCCTGGTTGATCAGGCTCTGATCCACCAGGAGGCCTGGTCTCAGACCGGGCCGCGGGGGCGTTGACCCCCGGAACTCTCTCCAGGTAAACTCCAGGTCCAGGTTACAGGAAAGTGGGTGCGGGAGGGAAGAGGAGCGATTGGTGGAATGATGATGTAAAGAGAGTAGTAAGAGAGAAAAAGTTAGCATATGAGAAGTTTTTACAAAGTAGAAGTGATGCAAGGAGGGAAGAGTATATGGAGAAAAAGAGAGAGGTTAAGAGAGTGGTGAAGCAATGTAAAAAGAGAGCAAATGAGAGAGTGGGTGAGATGTTATCAATAAATTTTGTTGAAAATAAGAAAAAGTTTTGGAGTGAGATTAACAAGTTAAGGAAGCCTAGAGAACAAATGGATTTGTCAGTTAAAAATAGGAGAGGAGAGTTATTAAATGGAGAGTTAGAGGTATTGGGAAGATGGAGGGAATATTTTGAGGAATTGTTAAATGTTGATGAAGATAGGGAAGCTGTGATTTGTGTATATGGCAAGGAGGAATAACATCTTGTAGGAGTGAGGAAGAGCCAGTTGTGAGTGTGGGGGAAGTTCGTGAGGCAGTAGGTAAAATGAAAGGGGGTAAGGCAGCCGGGATTGAGGGGTTAAAGATAGAAATGTTAAAAGCAGGTGGGGATATAGTTTTGGAGTGGTTGGTGCAATTATTTAATAAATGTATGGAAGAGGGTAAGGTATGGTAAACACGAGGAAATTAAATCTTCATCAGAGTACAAAACAAATTCTGGCCACAAAATAGAGCGAAACACCAACGTCAAAGACCTGGGAGTGATCATGTCGGAGGATCTCACCTTCAAGGACCATAACATTGTATCAATCGCATCTGCTAGAAAAATGGCAGGATGGATAATGAGAACCTTCAAAACTAGGGAGGCCAAGCCCATGATGACACTCTTCAGGTCACTTGTTCTATCTAGGCTGGAATATTGCTGCACACTAACAGCACCTTTCAAGGCAGGTGAAATTTCTGACCTAGAAAATGTACAGAGAACCTTCATGGCACGCATAACGGAGATAAAACACCTCAATTACTGGGAGTACTTGAGGTTCCTGAACCTGTATTCCCTGGAACGCAGACGGGAGAGATACATGATTATATACACCTGGAAAATCCTAGAGGGACTAATACCGAACTTGCACACGAAAATCACTCACTACGAAAGCGAAAGACTTGGCAGACGATGCAACATCCCCCCAATGAAGAGCAGGGGTGTCACTAACACGTTAAGAGACCATACAATAAGTGTCAGGGGCCCGAGACTGTTCAACTGCCTCCCAGCAAACATAAGGGGGATTACCAACAGATCCCTCGCAGTCTTCAAGCTGGCACTGGACAAGCACCTAAAGTCGGTTCCTGACCAGCCGGGCTGTGGCTCGTACGTTGGTTTGCGTGCAGCCAGCAGCAACAGCCTGGTTGATCAGGCTCTGATCCACCAGGAGGCCTGGTCACAGACCGGGCCGCGGGGGCGTTGACCCCCGGAACTCTCTCCAGGTAAACTCCAGGTAATCCATCATCTCATTTCGATGTCCTGCTGCACCGATATGGTTCTTATTCCAGCAGGACGAGGTATCCGTTGGCTTGTTCCGGTTTAGAAGTCGTGACTCCATAAAAACTAAACTATCCTCGGGACAGGAACCACGAATTTAACATATGTTCACTCACTCGGGGAATGGCGCCTCATCTCACTTCAACCATTCCTTAACTTAGTGTTATTATCACTGATTACTTCAGAGGCCTCCATACGGCTTAACATCTCATAAATTGTACACATGTTAGAGGAGACTGATGAGTGATGATTAAATCATGGGTATTTTCCCCTGATCATTCTCCATGTCGTTGCACCATTTCCAAGCTTGGTGTCCCTCATTATTTACTAATTTTTCCACCTGGTTATAGTGGTCCCACAAATTACGTTCCTTCCCTCTTCATTAGGAACAGTTACGACACTTCCTATTATGAAGTGGGACCACTAACCACGTTTCGACCATCAGAACCACCAATTTACTGGTTCCATGTTAACTAGCACATTCTCCTAGCCTATATCCCCAACGAGACTCCTTATGCCCCGTCTCGACCTCCCCTCTGCCCCAGCGCATGCATAGCTTCTCTGTTGGTTCTCCTCCATTTTCAAATACATTTTTTTGACCAACACAAACACATTCAACCCCAATTAGGCACTATAGCTTCGGAAAAGCAAATATTTTTTACAATAATAACCACATCATTCTTAACTACCACTCTCTATTTTTATATTATTAGATTAAATTCAGTTGTACCATAGCTCATTCTACCTCAAGGCATAGTCAATACCAAATTCACTATATTAGACCACAGTGCAATTACTAGTGAGAGAATAGTGCTATTTTTAATTTGTACTTTTATATTATTAGATTAAACCTATTGTACTTTAGCTCACTCTAGCTCAAAAACAGAGACTCCACAAAAGTCATTATTAGACCTTAGTGCAATTACAAGTGAGAGTCTTGTTCTATTTTTAATTTGTATTTTTATATTACTAGTTTATACCTAGTTGTACTTTAGTTCATTCCAGCACAACACACAGACAACATCAACTTCATTATGTGTAGTAGTGACTATACCCTACATGACCAAAATACTCTAGCTATATACTTGTCCAAACTTCCAACCACTACAGATATCAGTAATAGAACTCAACACACAACACAGGATATAAATAACCATAATTTTAAACCTAGAAGATGATTGATCACGTTGACCCTGATCTAAACCTCCATAATCTGACACCCAATCAAAACCTATTGGAAAGTAACTGCCTTTATTACACAGCATCACAAGCCAGCACTATCCTAAACAATGCTAAAAGTCTATCAGTACTAAACTACAACATCAGGTCCTTAAGCAAACACTATGATGACCTCCTAGCACTCCTTGAATCACTAAAGACACCCTTCTCCTGCATTATTCTTACTGAGACCTGGCTTAAGCAGGACACAATAGATATCTACCCTCTACCAGGATACACAGCAATTCACAACTGCAGAACAAACCAAGTTGGGGGTGGTATTGCAATCTATTACTCTAACCAATTATCTTGTCTTAGCACCACTTGCTTTAGTGATGAATATGGGGAATACATTTTTGCTAATTTTACTGTAAAAAACCTTAAGACGCCTATAACAATTGGTGCCATTTACCGGATACCTCACACAAACATCCCAAATTTCAGTGAGAAATTAAAGTCACTAATAACAAACAGACAAACGAATAAGCACCACCTTCTCTTAGCTGGAGACTTCAACATCAACCTTGGCTTACTAGATGATCAGCCTGTAACTGATTTCATCAACAATATGAACAACACACTTCTCATACCAACAATAACTAAACCAACCAGGCTCACTGAGACAAGTGCAACCATAATAGACCACATATGGACCAATATACTAGCCCCCCTTAAATCAGGGATAATCACAGATAGCACTACAGACCACTACCCTACCTTCCTCCTGACAAACATTAGTAAACCACCACTTGAATACAACAAAGTCTCATTTAGACTCCATGACGAGGCCTCAGTAAGGAAGTTCACAGCTGACCTAGAGACTGTTGATTGGCCTACAGAATTCTCCAAGGCCAATGGTATTGATGACTGGACAGACATCTTTCTTAACAAATTACTTAGACTATACAACAAACATTGTCCTATAAAAACAAAACAGATCACAAACAAACGGCTTGGTTGCCCATGGCTAACCAGCACCATTCTGAAATCCATTGACAAGAAACACCAATATGAAAAGCAATATAGACAGGGCTTAATACACAAAGATATTCTTAAGCACTATTCATCAGCTCTCACCAAAGTAATAAAAAAAGCCAAACAACTATACTACTCCAGTAGATTCACAGACACTAGAGGAGATATAAAAAAGACCTGGAAAACACTCTCTCAGATTCTAGGGACCCACAAACTGAGAAAAACCAAGAATATTGTCCTAACTAAACCTAATGAAACACCACTACATCCCACTGACACAGCTAACAAGATAAACGACTTCTTCTCAAACATAGGATCTGGTCTCGCCAGTAAAATCCCACATACCAATGCCCATGCCGGGGACTACCTAGATGGAAATTTCCCTAATTCCTTCTATCTTGCACCAACTGAGCCCACGGAAGTCATTGAGATCATAAAGTCACTTGAAAATAACTCGGGGAATCTGTCTCATGTCCCACCATTACTGTACAAGCGAGCGGCTCATGTCCTTTCGCATGCTATTTCATTACTTTTTAACAAGTCAATAGAGACTAGCACCTTCCCGAAACTACTCAAGATGGCAAGGGTTACACCAATACATAAAGGTGGTGACCCCACAGACTTAAACAACTATAGGCCAATATCTAACTTACCATTGCTATCCAAAATCTTTGAGAAACTTGTGCACAGGAGACTGTATTCATTTATAACGGCTCAAAACATACTCAACCCCTGCCAGTTTGGATTCAGGAAAAATAAAAGCACTAATGATGCAATCATAAAAAATGCTAGATCTGCTTTACACAGCACTGGAAAATAAGGAATATCCACTAGGAATTTTTATTGACCTAAGAAAAGCTTTTGACACAGTAAACCACGAAATCCTACTCCACAAACTTGACCACTACGGTATAAGAGGCCATGCGCTTGCTTATTTCAAATCTTACATTACTAATAGGTATCAGTACGTCACCATTAAAGACACAGCATCAGCAACACGGCCACTTGATACTGGAGTTCCTCAGGGAAGTGTCCTTGGTCCCCTGCTCTTCCTCATATACATCAATGACCTACCAAACGTATCCCAACACCTAAAACCCATTCTCTTTGCTGATGACACGACTTATGTCATCTCTCACCCTAATCTTGCCACCCTTAACACCATTGTGAATGAGGAGCTAATTAAAATATCGACTTGGATGACAGCCAACAAACTTACGCTTAACACTGACAAAACTTACTATATTATGTTTGGTAGCAGAGCAGGAGATGCACAAATTAACATTAAGATTGACAACACTCTAATTACCAGAAATAATGGGGGAAAATTCTTAGGCTTATACCTTGACAATAACCTGAATTTCAGCACCCATATCCAGCATATAGCCAAAAAAGTATCCAAAACGGTTGGGATCCTCTCCAAGATACGATACTACGTGCCGCAAAATGCCCTTCTCACACTATACCACTCACTTATTTATCCATACCTCACCTATGCTATTTGTGCTTGGGGATCAACTGCAGCAACACACCTAAAGCCAATAATAACCCAACAAAAAGCTGCAGTAAGAATAATCACTAAATCCCATCCCTGGCAGCACACCCCCCCACTCTTCAAAGATCTAAACTTACTCCCAGTTCAGTACATCCACACTTACTACTGTGCAATCTATATCTACAGGGCCTTAAACTCTAATATCAACCTTGACCTTAAATGCTTTCTTGATAGTTGTGACAGAACCCACAGGCATAACACCAGAAACAAACATCTCTACGACATTCCCCGTGTCCGACTAAACCTTTACAAAAATTCAATGTATGTCAAAGGCCCTAAAATCTGGAATACCCTACCTGAGAACTCTAGAACTGCAGACACATTCATCACCTTCAAAACTACCATTAGAAAACATCTTATCTCCCTGATACACCCCGTCAACTAACTTCACGAATACCACCTGGTGGTTCACACTTACACTCGCACACTCATTTGACCATAAACAGAAATATTAATCTCAGTCTTAATATAATGAATCCTGTGATACTCCAATACTGAAACTATATACTGTGCCAAAACAAAAGCATTCACACTGCTAAACTCACAAAATAGTATTTAGTCACTTAGCCATAATACCAACTTACCTCATAATTTGTAATATTTTACATTTAAGAATAAAACTAAGTATGCCCGAAATGCCTAGCCATGCTAAGCGTTCTAGTGGTACACTCTGTAATCTCAATTTTACTACATGTTAAACCAAACAATAACCAAACTTCTGTAAACTCAGCATTGTAATCCTTATAGAGAATAAACTTTGAATCCCACACTTCACAACTCCAGGTGTCTTCTGCTCAAGTTACCTTATTTTACCATTCACATAGCTGTCGAGGACTATCTGTGATCTTATCTGAGTTACCTCTGATAAGATTACAGGTCACAGCAGGAACTGACCTGCCTTCTCTCCACCTAACTACCACACCACCACCACCACCACCACCACCACAATTCAACTGATATCACTACCACCTATAAGTTTTCTTGAAAATATTCACATTCGATTTTCATTTTCATTAAAATTTACTCAAAATCCCATTAATTTCATTAAAACTTACACAAATTCCCACATTCTCTGGACTTAAAGAGCATAACTCATCCCAAGGCTCCCATTCAACTCACAATTTTCACTCAGCTCAATAATATCCACATATCATAACATACACTATTGCAACATGCTGTACAAGTCCTCCAACATTTCACAACACCCTTGTCAACACATCCCTTGTTGCAACACCTAAAGATGCTCTTGACACTTTTTTCTCGCTAATACAGAACAAGATGCATGTCACACACACACACACACACACACACACACACACACACACACACACACAAAGAGGTATGATAAAGCTCACGGTTCAGGGAGAGTGACCTAGTAGCGACCAGTGAAGAGACGGGGCCAGGAGCTAGGACTCAACCCCTGCAACCTCAACTAGGTGAGTACAACTAGGTGAGTACACACACACAGGGAGAGGACACAGATGCAAAAGGGGCTAGGAAGGGAGACAAGGACAGAATCAGCAGAGGAGAGGGCAACCAGAGCAGGGCAGAACACCAGAACCACCCTACAACCAAACCCGCAAACCAGAATCTACACTAACAGCCCCATCCCACACTACACCATAAAATCCCACAGCACACTGCCAGGTCCCCCCCACCCTCACAGACCCCCGAGAACACAGTGTAGGAGAGGAAACTGAAGGTATGGTACACTAATGCTGATGGAATAATGAATATGAGGGAAGAATGGCACGAAAGAGTCGAAGAGGCATCACAGGACATTATAACTCTCACAGAAACCAAGCTCACAAGAATGATAACAGATGCTATCTTTCCAACAGGATATCAAATCCTGAAGAAAGATAGAGAGAACAGAGGGAGTGGAGGATTGGCACTTCTCATCAAAAACCAATGGGATTTTGATGAGATGGAGAGAGGAGATAGAGGAGAAGCAAGAGACTACATAATAGGAACACTTCAGTCTGGAGGTCCCAAGGTGGTAATTGCAGTGATTTTATAACTCACCACAAAAGAGTAAGAGGCCAAAGCAAGAGTATGATGAGAGTAATTGAGTGATGGTTGACACACTAGCTGAGGTGGCCAGAAGGGTTCATATGAGCAGGGAAAAGCTACTGATCATATGTGACTTCAACCACAAGGAAATCGACTAGGAGAACCTGGAGACACATGGGGGCCCAGAAATGTGGAGGGCCAAGATGATGGAGGTGGCACTGGAAAACTTCATGCAAAAGTACGTTAGGGACACCACCATAGAGAGAGGACAGGATGAACCAGCAAGACTGGACCTAGTATTCACCTTGAGTAGTGCTGACATTCAGGACATCACATATGAGAGCCCTCTTGGAGCCAGCAACCATGTGGTTCTGAGCTTAGTAAAGTTGAGTTACAAGTGGAGAGGGGAACAGGAAGGGCAGGACGAATGAAGCCAAACTACAAGAGAGGGGACTACATAGGCATGAGGAATTTCCTACACGGGGTTCAGTGGGACAGAGAGCTGGCAGGGAAGTCAGTAAACAAGATAATGGGATATATGACAACATAAGCAAGGAAGCTGAGGAGAGGTTTGTACCCAAGGGCAACAGAAGTACTGAGAAAGCGAGAACTTTGAACTTCATATTGTTTTCTGCAGCCCACTGAAAGATTCGGTTGATGTCCGCCTGGAGCCTTGCAGTGTCTGCAATTGAAGACTCTGTCATGCAGATTCGGGTGTCATCTGCAAAGGAAGACACGGAGCTGTGGCTGACATCCTTGTCTATGTCGGATATGAGGATGAGGAACAAGATGGGAGCGAGTACTGTGCTTTGTGGAACAGAGCTTTTCACCGTAGCTGCCTCGGACTTTACTCTGTTGACGACTACTCTCTGTGTTCTGTTAGTGAGGAAATTATAGATCCATCGACCGACTTTTCCCATTATTCCTTTAGCACGCATTTTGTGCGCTATTACGCCATGGTCACAATTGTCGAAGGCTTTTGCAAAGTCTGTATATATTACATCTGCATTCTTTTTATCTTCTAGTGCATTTAAGACCTTGTCGTAGTGATCCAATAGTTGAGACAGACAGGAGCGACCTGTTCTAAACCCATGTTGCCCTGGGTTGTATAACTGATGGGTTTCTAGATGGGTGGTGATCTTGCTTCTTAGGACCCTTTCAAAGATTTTTATGATATGGGATGTTATTGCTATTGGTCTGTAGTTGTTTGCTGTTGCTTTACTGCCCCCTTTGTGGAGTGGGGCTATGTCTGTTGTTTTTAGTAACTGTGGGACGACCCCCGTGTCCATGCTCCCTCTCCATAGGATGGAAAAGGCTCGTGATAGGGGCTTCTTGCAGTTCTTGATGAACACGGAGTTCCATGAGTCTGGTCCTGGGGCAGAGTGCATGGGCATGTCATTTATCGCCTGTTCGAAGTCATTTGGCGTCAGGATAACATCGGATAGGCTTGTGTTAACCAAATTTTGTGGCTCTCTCATAAAAAATTCATTTTGATCTTCGACTCTCAGTATGGTTAGCGGCTTGCTGAAAACTGAGTCATATTGGGACTTGAGTAGCTCACTCATTTCCTTGCTGTCATCTGTGTAGAACCCATCTTGTTTAAGTAGGGGCCCAATACTGGATGTTGTTCTCGACTTTGATTTGGCATAGGAGAAGAAATACTTTGGGTTTCTTTCGATTTCATTGATGGCTTTTAGTTCTTCCCGCGATTCCTGACTCCTATAAGATTCCTTTAGCTTGAGTTCGATGCTTGCTATTTCTCTGACCAGTGTCTCCCTACGCATTTCAGATATATTGACCTCTTTTAGCCGCTTTGTTATTCTTTTCCGTCGCCTGTAAAGGGAGCGCCTGTCTCTTTCTATTTTACATCTACTCCTCCTTTTTCTTAGAGGAATAAGCCTTGTGCATACATCAAGTGCCACCAAGTTAATCTGTTCTAGGCATAAGTTGGGGTCTGTGTTGCTTAGTATATCTTCCCAGCTTATATCGGTTAGGACTTGGTTTACTTGGTCCCACTTTATGTTTTTGTTATTGAAGTTGAATTTGGTGAATGCTCCCTCATGACTAATCTCATTATGTCGGTCTGGGGCTCCACGCATACATGTCTAAACCTCAATTATGTTGTGATCTGAGTATATTGTTTTTGATATGGTGACATTTCTTATCAGATCTTCATTGTTAGTGAAGATGAGATCTAGTGTATTCTCCAGTCTAGTAGGCTCTATTATTTGCTGGTTTAAATTGAATTTTGTGCAGAGATTTAAAAGCTCGTGTGAGTGTGAGTTTTCATCAGAGCTGCCTCCTGGTGTTATTACTGCAACAATATTATTTGCTATATTCCTCCATTTTAGGTGCCTTAAGTTGAAATCCCCCAGGAGCAAGATGTTGGATGCAGGAGCTGGAAGATTTTCCAGACAGTGGTCAATTTTTAACAGCTGTTCCTGGAATTGCTGGGATGTTGCATCCGGAGGCTTGTAGACTACCACAATGACTAGGTTTTGGTTCTCGACCTTTACTGCTAAAACTTCCACTACATCATTTGAGGCATTTAGCAGTTCTGTGCAAACAAGTGACTCTGCAATGTACAGGCCAACCCCCCCCCCTTTTGCGTGTTCACTCTGTCACATCTGTATAGGTTGTAACCTGGGATCCATATTTCGTTGTCCAAGTGATCCTTTATGTGGGTCTCAGTGAAAGCCGCGAACATTGCCTTTGCCTCTGCAAGGAGTCTGCGGATGAAAGGTATTTTGTTGTTTGTTGCTGACTTTAGACCCTGTATATTTGCAAAGAATGTCATCGGACTGGTGGTATTGTTGGTACTGGGGGGGGGGGATTTTTTCTCCGGCATTAGTATCTGTATCTGTTGGTTTGGAGTGGAGGCCATCGACTGTGGTTCCACTCCAGGAATGACTGGATGGAGGAAATAAGGAGCATCAACCACCCACAGTTAAGTAACCTTTATAGTTATAGCAAACTGATACTGGCCAGTTAGGTATGTTGTAATTTGATAGGTTGTGGGTGATCCAGCTACAACAAGTGACCGCCAGAGAATATCTGGTAAGTAATAGTCTCGTTATGTTCACGTGTAACCACTCCCCATCTTTTCCTTCAGTCACTTTAATATAATCCATACAGTCCACAACTAATTAGTAGCACTGCACTTGTGGGTGCTTTCCACTTCTATACTGGTCTAGGATAGATATGGGTAAGATCTGTGTGGGTTATAGAAGGGGCCACTTGCAGCGACCAGGGGTGGCTTAAGTTTTCTCAGAGGCCTACACGGGGTAATTACTGTAAATAATATATGGTTGTCGCCTCCCAATGAGATTACTTGTATGAATGTAATGGTGAGGTTCATACAGGTAACCCCTTATAAATTTTCCATAATTATAACAATTGAAATCTTAAATCCTGGAATGTAAAAATTGTGACAAGTGAAATTGAGGGTGAATAAGAGGTTATAAGTTGTAAGTGAAAGAATGTGATGTCTTGTGACTTGTGAAGTGATATCTTTTGTTGTATTACGAAAACGAGAAAATTGTGGGGTGTTGTGTTGAGTGAAATTTTGTATCTTGTACAAACATGACACAATAGATGGGTAGTGAGATGTTGGGTGTTGTGAAATGTTGTGAGTTTTGCTTGAGATGGAGAGAGGTATGTGATTTTTGAGGAGATGGAGTAGGGAAGACAGATGAATTGTAGCAACTCTGATGATGGTGCCTGGAGGAGTGTTCGTTGTGTGTTGATGTGGGTGTTGTGGGTTGTGGGTGTTGTGGTTGAACTAGAGAAAAATGCGTAATATTAGTGTTATGTTATATTTACAGAAATCTTAATTCTTGATATGTAAAATTGAGACAAGTGAAATTGTGGCTGGGTATTGTGTGATCGTCATAAGTTGTAAGTGTTGTGGGTGTTTGTGGGTTGTTGTGCATTATGAGTGAGGGGGAGTGAGGTGTTGGGAGATGGATGTGTGGCTGAGAAGAGGTGAGGTGTTGGGAGATGGATGTGTGGCTGTGAAGAGGTGAGGTGTTGGAGATGGATGTGTGGCTGTGAAGAGGTGAGGTGTTGGGAGATAGATGTGTGGCTGTGAAGAGGTGAAGTGTTGGAAAGATTGGGGGTGAGGTGAAGAGATGTGGGTGACTTTTGATGAATTAGTAAAAACGGGAAACATTCTGGGTTATGAATGAAATTGTATATTAGAGTCATTAAACACTTGAAAACTTTTTTATTTATTATTGAAACGAGAAATTTTGGGGGGCACCAGTAGAGGGGACTCCAATACCTGGGATCTGGAAGTTGTACAAAACATGATCCAATATATACGATAGTGCCATGTTGGGTGTTGTGAAATGTTGTGAGTTGTGGGTGAGATGGAGAAGTGTATGTGACTTTTGAGGAGATGGATTAGGGAAGATAGATGAAGTGTGGCGACCATGATTTATGGAGATGGTGCCTGGAGGAGTGTTAGTTGTGGATTGATGCGGGGTTATGAGTGGAAAACAAATGTAAGTGGATGGATAAGACTAGTGAAAATTGAGGGGTTGTGGATAGAGTGAGGGTGAGATTGGGTGTGTGTGGAGGGAGATGGGAGTGAAGGAAAGAGAGGAAAATTCTACTAAATTTGTTGTTATTAATGAAAGAGTGGAAAATAAATGACAAAAAAAAGGTGTATGTGGAGAAATTTTCTCCAGGAGGGGGGTATCAGCCCCCTTCAGCCCCTTGATCCCCTCTCAGCCCTGAGGGGCCCAGCCCTCTCAGAAGGGGCAAGCATCTTGTTTACTGCTACAGTGAGTAATTGATCGCAGATGCAGTACGAGTATGCGACCTGTGGTCAAGTTGACCGCTGCTCCTTGCAGTCCAGTGTTGCAGAGTGTATTTTAATAAGAGACAGTACATCTCTTACTTTAGCAGGACATTTAAGGAAAATCCTGCTCCCACTTTATTACCATAGTAAAGATAGTGGACATTGTTGTCTATGCTTAAGACAGCAAGATTTAAACATTCTGCTTTGCTTCATCGAGGAAGTGGCAAGGAAGCAAAAGTACTATGTCAGCTTTTCCTTTGTGCTAGGGGCAGTAACGGCATGGGGTGCTGTGGCGTCTTCAGATTACTTTTGACTCTACTGAGAGTGACACTGACGCCAGGATAACCAACAAAGAACGATCTGTGCGTTAGTGTGAACAAAGTGTCTCATAAAACACAATAAACACTTAAGAGAAGTGTGATCAGCTTCTTTAGTGATAAGATTTTGAACAATAAAGACAAATCACACTGGTACACTGTGGAACACAGTGTACCAGTGTGCGTATTTCTAGACTATGGAAGACGTGGACATCCAAGGATACTTCAGCTTCTATCAAGTCACCGATATCTGTCGAAGGTGTGAAGAACACCATAGCTCACGCTACAAGAGCAAGGTAGGTTACGAATTTCTTGTAGTACAGGGGACTGTGCAGTTCTTGAGTCGCAAGGAGTTTGTAACCAACCTATAGTCAGCAGTAAGGTGCGGACTTTTGAGTCAAAGAGTGGAAAATAAATGACAAAAAAAAGGTGTATTAGTGTAGTCCTGTTTTATCTTGTTGTTCACTTAGTGTTCACCCACTCTGTGTTTACTTGATTCAACCTGTTGTTCACTTAGTGTTCACCCACTCTGTGTTTACTTGATTCAACCTGTTGTACCCCCGTATAGGAGACCTTACCATGAGCCATAGGGGAACCTTTACCATACCGCATAGAGGGTTACTGATATCAAGAAATTTTTAAAGGGAACCTGTACAGAGGAGTGAAAATGTATCTCTAACCCCCATAGGGAAGAACCCAAAATGTGTCTACCTTGGAGTAAATCTTGATTCTAGGAAGTGGAGCATTGAAAAAATTGAGGTAAACTTTGATCCCAGGAGATAGAGGGGTGACTCAAAAATATTCAAAAAACTGTCAAAATTCGAGAAAATTTGGTAAAATTCTAGAAAAAGGGTAAAATGTTGGAACAGCAGGCAATATTCTCAAAAAGCCGGTAAAACTCAAACAAATCGAAAATCCTCCCAAACTCGAAAAATTAGAGTAGGGGCACAGGGGCACGGGCAGGTGGCGAGGGTGGGGGTACCGGGAGCACGAAGGGTTGTGGAAGTTGGAGGGACCAGCAGTGAGGGGAGACCACCTCTACTTTGTGTTACTTTGGCATACATCGCTGATCCCCAAAGTACACTACTATTATGGGTAAGTGCCACTTAGCTAAGGTGTGTTGTTGGGAAGGATTCATTGAGGTCTTCTATTTTTTTGTCCTGGTTGCCGCAAACTATTTATCCCAATTCTTCAGCAGGAACATGTCAGAAATTTCTAAATTACAGACTGAGGCCAATTTACACCAACTGACCTTTGAGATCACCTGATTACTTTGTGCAATTCAGTACAGTGTTCACACACTAAATTCAATATGGCGTCCTCCCCCGGCTTCACTCCGCAGCTGTTCTACACCCCCCTACTTGAAATTTCAGGAAAACGTCAAATCAGCCTCATATTTTATTACAAAATTATTATCTTATTTATGTGTTGTACATTTAAGAAATTATGTAAAAAAATTCCAGAGTTAGTGTAATTATTCAACATTTTATTAGCACCACATAAAAGGGCTATGTAAAAGGTATAAGCAAATTCTAGGTTTAAATAGTTGCACTCAACTAATTAATACACCAATCCGGATCACACAGTTCTCAGCCACCCTAATTGACCACATACTCTGTAACTTTGACCTCATCACTCTCGGGCCGTGAGGTTGTGCTACGCCTTGCTCCTGCATTCGTCACTCAACCTTGGTGGAGGACGGACATTGGCGGTTGAGCTAGCACCTGTTGGTAGCACTGAGTGATTTTCACAAAATAGTGCAGGCTATCAGGCGGAGAATCAACACTGTGTGCATTGAGGTGTTGAAAGGAACGGTTTATCATACCAATGCTTCTGTTATGCTGCCTGCCATACTACGAGATACCTACTGCAGCAACAACGAAGATCTGGATGGTATTGCCTTAAACGGAGCTACAAGGATCTTTGTGAAATTCGCGACAGCTGTGACATATGACAAGATGGTGGAAAGATACCAAGACGTGTGTATGAAGGTTTAGAAGTACGACTGAGGGACGTATCCAAGTATTATACTTGGGTAAAGTTACGGAATGTCCCATTTGAAGCGGATGAAGAAGATATAAAAGCAATATTCAATGAGTATTGTGTTATACATCAGGCATAAATTGGAAGGTGGTCTGATGGTATGTATGCTGGACTGCGTGAGGGCTCCTTTACCCTCAAAATGTCTTTGCGCAAATCTATACCATCATATGTGACACTGAGTGACTTTAGAACTCAGGTATATGTAACATATGCGAGGCAGAGACGAACCTGTAGACTGTGTGGAACTTTTGATCATATGGCAGTAATGTGTTCTCGTCGATCGACACCTGAGAAACATGGAGATGGGAAAGGCGTGGGGAAGGAGAGAGAGGTGACGACCCAGTCTACAGGGAAGCATCTTCAAGATCATAGAACATGGAGTGAAATCGTGGAGGACAATCCGGTAGAATGTGCAACATTACCAGAGGTCTCTCAAGTTACTGAGAATATGCATATGGAGGATGAGGTGAGATGAGTGGAATTGGGTAGTCAAGTTACGGCTGCAATAGACACTGTTATACAAGAATTCTTGGATGATCAGAATGAGTATGGGACACTAAGCATGGTGTCGGATGGGAAACTTGTAGGTGAGGGTGGAATTCAAGAGGTGGATAATGTGGGTGATGGGGATATGCAATCACAGAGGATTAGTGAGGTTGTGGTTGAAGTCCACAATGTGGAATATGAAGATGAGGGAATGCACATAGTAGAGGCATCATGCAAGAAAGAGGCATGGGCTTCTGATAGTGATGATGTCCTCACACCAGCGCAACGATCTGGTAAGAAACTCTCAGTGGATGTGCAAAAAAAAGTAACAGTTGAGCAAAGAAAGGACATTGTGAAAAGTATTTTGTGCAAAAATGTAAGGAAAGACAAGGATATCGATCAATTGGTAAGCCCCCGATAGCATTTTGAAGTGTCTAACATTAAATGTTAATGGCCTAAGGGCTGGTGTAAAGCATAAGATCTTTAGTGATTTTTTAAAGAGACTTGGAATACAAGTAATATTTTTACAAGAGCATAATTTTAGGTATGGAAGGAATTTGTTGGTAGATGGATATAAAGTTTATCCTGGGTATACTAGGAAGCTTAAGGGAGGTGTTGCTGTTTTAATAGCTGAGACCAGTCCTTTCCAATTGTTACATTGGGAAGAAGGGGGAGATGGGAGAGTAGCGAGGGTGGATGGAACATGGGGTGGGGTATGTGTGTGTTTTGTGAGTGTATACATGCCGGCGGACAGTAATAGACGTGTTAAAGAGGATTTTGTATGGGACACACTAATTTATCATATGCTGTGGTTACCTGTTTATTCATTATTTGGAGGGGATTGGAATAGTGTGATACGTAGAAAAGATGTGGAGCCGAGGGGTGCAGGGTGTGTTTTGGTGGTCCTACGTGATGTTTTAGGGGGAGCAGGCTTACCGGATTTAGTGAGGGGGGAGGGATGGAACGTGGAGCATACTTATGTGAGGAGAGGATATGCGGCACTACTAGATCGTATTTATGCTTCTCCCGGGTTACAGGCTGCTAATACAGAAACTATAAACGTTGTTTTCAGATCATAGAGGAGTGGTCGTGGATGTGGGATGGGGAGGTTTATCAAAGCATTACATGAGTTATCGGAAACTTAATGTGAGATTGTTAGATGAGCTGGAGGACGGTGTTAGTTTTGTTGAGTGGTGGACAAATGAGTGGGCCAAGGGGAGAAAGGGAGGTGATATACTACGATGGTGGGAGGAATATGCTAAACCAGGAATCAAAAATTTTTATATGAGGAAAGGAAAGGAGGTAAGTCAGTGGAAATATGGCTTACAGAGGTATTTGGAATGGCAGTTGAAACAGTGCTATGAAGGTTTCAGTGGGGTTTATCCAGTACAAGAGATTGAGGGCATCAAAGCACAATTGATGGAAATGCAGAATGCAAGATTTGATGGTGAGAGATTGAGAGGTGTATTGGAAGATGTTTTATGGGGAGATAAGCCATCTGCCTATGTATTGCAGCGATTAAAGACAGGACAGAGGATAAGGACTATGATGAAGTTGGACGTACATACGGATGTGGGAAGGTATAGGGTGGAACAGAGGTTAGTAACTACGGAAAGTATGAGTGTTTAGGCTGATAAGTGGTTTGAGATATATATGAGAGGGGGAAACAGGAAGATAGGAGATCTGAAGGTTTTAGAGAAGGGGATACAGAGAAACCTAGAGTCAGCAAATAGAGCGATGATAGACGGGCCTATAGATGAAGAGGAAGAGTGGACGGCTTTAAAAGGGATGAGTGTCGGGAAAGCACCTTGGATAGATGAAATCCCAAATGAATTTTATTTGAGCAACTGGGATGTCATGAAAGAAATCTTGGTGCAGTTGGTGAATGTGATGAAGGATAAGGGAAGCATGAGTCTAACACAAAGGACAGGTGTAGTAGTTATGTTTCCAAAGGGGAAAGTACAGAATAGCATCCTAGATTACAGAGGTTTGTCATTAATGTGCGGAGATCAGAAATTGTTTGCCAACGTTTTAGGTAATAGGTTGCATAAAGTAATTGGGAAGGTTATAGATATGGGACAGATGGGTGTGCCAGGGCGAACAATGTTTAGTGGGCATGGGAGGATAAAGGGTTATATAGAGGAGCATAGATTGAACGGTGGAGGTGTTCTTGCTTTGGATTGGAAGGTGGCTTATGATTGTGTAGAGAGAGAGGCATTATGGATGATTATGAGGAGGATGGGTTTCGGTGAGGAAATTGTGCAGTGGACAGAAATTTTATACAGAGGTACAGAAATACGAATGCAAATAAATGGAAAGGTGGGGAAGATGGTTAGTATGGGTAGGGGGCTGAGGCAGGGATGTCCCATGTCTCAGATCCTGTTTGCATGTCTGCAAGACCCATTATATAAGTTGATAAATGTAGGAGTAAGTGAGGGGGGTAAGACTTAGGGGTGCTATGGGTATAGTTGGTTATGTGGATGACACAACGGTCTTAGTGGGGGGAGAGGAGGGGTTAGAGAATGTAAGCAGAATTGTTCAAATATTTAGTGGAGCAACAGGTATGAGTGTTAATAGTGAGAAGTCGAAATTACTGGAGGTTAGGTCATGGGTGGGAGGGGAACTGGGAAATAAGAATGGATGGCAGGTCATAGAGCAGATAAAAATTTGTGGAGTATTGTACAGAGGGGCAGCGCAGGGGGCTAGAGAGGCAAATTCTAAAACGGTAGTGCAAAGGGTCTTGCTTAGGTTAGGGGGAATAAGAACGAGTGGTTTGACTATACAACAGAGAGTCATTGTAGTTAATACACTCATTTATCCTAAATTGTGGCACGTGGCTGTGGTGTACCCCTTGATGGCGAAAGATGTGCGGCAAGTGCAAAGGAAAGTTCTGAATTTTATATGGGGATATGGTTGTCATTGGCTGAGGCGGACGGTCGTAATGACACCGCTGGCGAAGGGGGGTTAAGGCTTAATTCCTTTGGGTAGTAGACTGAAGAGCATGTACGTGAAGCATTGTTATCTGAGATTGGGAGGGGAACGTGGTGTCTGAGTGAGGGATGTGATGGAAGATGTGAGGCGGTGGTGGGGGGTAGGGACTTAGAGGAGTGTATGAGTATGTTGAGATACTTATTACAAGTAAGAAATCCGGGAAATGTAACGACGTGTGTTTTGGGGAGGTTGGAAAGGTGTCAAGAGGTGTTGGAAGGGGAGACTGTTTTTCCATTATATAACTGGACATGAATCTGGGGAGTATTCAGTAAGTTACAGTTGAAGTCAAGGGTGAGGGAAACTATGTATAGGTTTTTACATGGGATTTTGCCAACTAAAGTACGATTGTATCAGAAGGGAATTTTGCAGTCTCAATATTGTGTTTTGTGTTGGGGGAGGAAACAGCTTATCATGTGGTGTATTTCTGTGAGCATATCGAGGGGGCACGTCTATGGTTTCGCAGAGTCTTGGATATGGTGGGTGGAAGCAGGTTAGTGGTATTAAGAGCACTAAGTTTGGATATAGAGGGAGTGGGAGATAGTGTGAGGAGGGCCGTCATGTATTTAGTGGCAGATTATATCTATATATCATGGGAGATGAGGGAGGTGGGGGGAGGAACGAACAAGGGCTTTAGCAGGACATTTCTATAAAACAAAGTGTATAAATGAGGTAGAGTATGGACGTAGATGGGCTATAGACTTTCCGGCATCGTATAGAGGTATGACTGTGAGAGGGTTGCGCAATTTAGTGTTGTAATGGTTGGGTGGACTGGTCTCTGCATAAGGGGGGAGGGGGATGAATTACATTCGTCGCATGGGGATTCGACGAGGCTTAATAAATTGATTCGGTATTTTTATAATCTTATGTAAGTTAATGGGCATGTATGACACTGATATAATTCCTGTGAATATAAATTTTCATAAGTCATGTAATATTATGTATACATAAGTAATATGTGAGTCCATGACTATATCATGTGTAAAAGTCTCATGGATGACCACATGTAATATTATGTATACATAAGTAATATGTGAGTCCGTGACTATATCATGTGTAAAAGTCTCATGGATGACCACATGTAATATTATGTATACATAAGTAATATGTGAGTCCGTGACTATATCATGTGTAAAAGTCTCATGGATGACGACATTCATAATTATATAAATGATTTTTAGTTAGTCATAATACTAAGTTCAATATTATGTTCTATTTTCTAAATATTATTTGTCATGTTGGCATAATCTATGATTCTTATACTAAAGAGGATTTTTTTTATTGTCAACAAGATACTATGTTCAAGATTTAAATCATGTTGGTTATTCATTTCTGTGTTCAGTGAACAATGGTATGATCTGGGGTGAGGGGGGGTTGTGGGGGGTTGTGGGGAGTTGTGGGGGGTTGTGTGGGGTTGTGGGGGGTTGTGGGGGTTGTGGGGGGTTGTGGGTGTACTGCTCAACATATTTTATTACATGTACTTAATTAATGTGTATATTGCTGAAAGGAAGGGGTAATTGAGAATTGTTTTTAATTAGTATTGCTTGCACAGTTTTCCTTAGTTTTTGTATAAAGACATTTTACATGCATCAGGTGTGTGCAGTGTACTATGTCACATATTATTGTAACTTGAAATGATTTCATTGATGTTGGGTATAATATTGTGTAATCTTGTTTTTTCACACACGTGTTGGGGGTTGTACTGAGTCATGTGAATAGGAAATTTTCTAAAGGCAATGTAACACGAGCAGTGTTTTGCTTATGAAGACTTAATTGTTTTCGTATTATCTGACTGTGTATGCTTTTATTTATTTATTGTAAAATGTATTTTAAATAAAATATAAAAAAAAAATGACCACATACTCTGTAACCACTCTGAGAACATTAGTCAGTCAGGTGACATTACCACAGGTCTTAGTAATCATTTCATCATTTACTGCACCAGGAAATCACTAGGGATAGGATAGGCCTATACAGGATAATAAAAATGAGGTCAACTAGAAACTACATTAAAGAAACACTGGTAAATAGGCTACACAATTGCGACTGGACAGAGAAAACAAGTTGCAAGGACGTAAATGATGCATGGGAAAAATTCAAAACAATGTTCACTACCATCCTTGATAATATTGCACCAGTTAAAGAGGTTAGGATTAAACGAAGAACTGAACCCTGGATGACAACTGAGATATTAGATAATATGAAATTCAGAGACCGCGGCCTGGTCACAGACCGGGCCGCGGGGGCGTTGACCCCCGAAACTCTCTCCAGGTAAACTCCAGGTAAAAGGATTTAAAGGAAACAGGCAGGATATTGTAGCGCTAAATGAATTCCAAAGGTGAGGAACGGAGAACAGAGGCTAATAAAAACACCAAAGGCAAGGCACTATTGCTCAAAAATCGAAGAGTACAAGAATAACCCCAGAAAGCTCTGGTAACAACTAAAACAGTTGGGGGTATAGCCATAAATTCATTCTGGACCTGGGTCCAAGAGAGCATGTAGGCCAGAATGAATTGGATATGTTGATTGTTGAAGATAGAGTAAAACAAATGAAGTTAAATCAAGTTTATAAAATTGCTCACAGTGTCCAGAATATCTTGCTGTCAATTTTGTAAAGGTTGGGAACCAAAGCAATCATATTACTAGGAGGAAAGAGCACGGCTTTGTAGTACCCACAGTCATTGGCCAGGCATCAAGCACCTTTTTACAGCAATAAACGATTAGAACAGACTGCCTGCACAGAGAGTAGTCGTCAACAGAGTAAAGTCCGAGGCAGCTACGGTGAAAAGCTCTGTTCCACAAGGCACAGTACTAGCTCCCATCTTGTTCCTCATCCTCATATCCGACATAGACAAGGATGTCAGCCACAGCACCGTGTCTTCCTTTGCAGATGACACCCGAATCTGTATGACAGTGTCTTCCATTGCAGACACTGCAAGGCTCCAGGCGGACATCAACCAAATCTTTCAGTGGGCTGCAGAAAACAATATGAAGTTCAACGATGAGAAATTTCAATTACTCAGATATGGTAAACATGAGGAAATTAAATCTTCATCAGAGTACAAAACAAATTCTGGCCAAGAAATAGAGCGAAACACCAACGTCAAAGACCTGGGAGTGATTATGTCGGAGGATCTCACCTTCAAGGACCATAACATTGTATCAATCGCATCTGCTAGAAAAATGACAGGATGGATAATGAGAACCTTCAAAACTAGGGAGGCCAAGCCCATGATGACACTCTTCAGGTCACTTGTTCTATCTAGGCTGGAATATTGCTGCACTCTAACAGCACCTTTCAAGGCAGGTGAAATTGCCGACCTAGAAAATGTACAGAGAACTTTCACGGCGCGCATAACGGAGATAAAACACCTCAATTACTGGGAGCGCTTGAGGTTTCTAAACCTGTATTCCCTGGAATGCAGGAGGGAGAGATACATGATTATATACACCTGGAAAATCCGAGAGGGACTAGTACCGAACTTGCACATGAAAATCACTCACTACGAAAGCAAAAGACTTGGCAGACGATGCACCATCCCCCCAATGAAAAGCAGGGGTGTCACTAGCACGTTAAGAGACCATACAATAAGTGTCAGGGGCCCGAGACTGTTCAACTGCCTCCCAGCACACATAATGGGGGATTACCAACAGACCCCTGGCAGTCTTCAAGCTGGCACTGGACAAGCACCTAAAGTCAGTTCCTGATCAGCCGGGCTGTGGCCCGTACGTTGGTTTGCGTGCAGCCAGCAGCAACAGCCTGGTTGATCAGGCGCTGATCCACCAGGAGGCCTGGTCACAGACCGGGCCGCGGGGGCGTTGACCCCAGAAACTCTCTCCAGGTAAACTCCAGGTAAACATGTTAAAGCCAGTCATAGCATGAACCAGTTCAAGAAGGGTGCCAAAAGGTACCTAATGAATGTAGCGACAGAAAGGGAGGAGAATGATCTTTTTTATTTTTTAGCTCACACACATGTAGATACAAACAACTCATTTTACCATATTCCTAGTATATCTCCTTTATAATATTCTAGTATATCTCCTTTATAATATTCTAGTATATCTCCTTTATAATATTCTAGTATATCTCCTTTATAATATTCCTAGTATATCTCCTTTATAATATTCCTAGTATATCTCCTTTATAGTATAATAATAAGGTATTAAAAACACCCCAATGGAAATAAGTCACTTTGTCTGACTTACTTGTTACAGCTAGTATCCAACAGCAATGACGACTCAACAGATAATGAATGTTCCTTCTGCTGCTCTCTCTCTCTCTCTCTCTTATAGCTCCTCCTACTTCATAATGATGTTAGATGGTGAATTTACTGTATTTAATACATGAATATGTTATGTCGAGCCGAATAGTTAAACAGGCAATTTAGCAAGAACTCATTTAAAATTATGTCCTTTCTGAAATTATCTCTAATAATTTTAAATATATATTTTTTCACTTATGTTTATCTAAAAATTAATAATTTTGTACGAAAATAACCCTAGAAAACTTATCTAACCTTATTATAACAAGCAAAATTTAATTTAGCCTAATTCAAATAAATATCATTTAGTTAGGTTTACAATAATTTAATAATAATCAAACACATTGAAATATATTCCTCTCGTTAAGTTCAGAATGATTTTTCGTAATTATTGCATAAACAAATTTTCGCTTGCCGTATTTGGGAAGATGAACTTTGCTATTTAAGCCAAAATCCCAAGTTTTACCTATTCGGCAAGAGGTGTGGGGTTAAAAGATAAAGAATGAAACACAAAGTGGAAGTTGTTGCAGTTGCTCTTTGCTGATGACACTTTGCTTTTGAGAGATTCTGAAGAGAAGTTACAGAGGTTGGTAGGGTATGAAAAAGAAGGAAATTAAAAGTGAATATAGGAAAGAATAAGGTGATGAGGATAACAAAAAAAATTTAGGTAACAGAAGATTGGATATCAGATTGGACTGAGTATGGAGGAGGTGGATGTATTCAGATATTTAGGAGTGGACGTGTTAGCAGATGGGTCTATGAAGGATGAGGCGAATAATAGAACTGATGAAGGGAAAAGGGTGAGTAGTGTACTTTGGAGTCTGTGGAGACAAAGAACTTTGTCCATGGAAACAAAGATGGGAATGTATGAGAGTATAGTTATACCAATGCGTTTTCTATGAGTGTGAGGCATTGGTTGTGAATGTTTGCAACAATGAGAAAGCTGAGGCAGTGGAGATGTCATGTCTGAGGGCAATGTGTGGTGTGAATATAATGCAGAGAATCCGTAGTTTGGAAATTAGAAGGTGTCAAATTACCAAAACTATTATCCAGAGGGCTGAGGAGGGGTTATTGATATGGTTCTGACATAGGGAGAGGTTGAAACGAAATAGAATGTCTTCAATAGTATATAAATCTGCAGTGGAGGGAAGGTTGGGTAGGGGTCCACCTAGGACATAGAGAAAGCGTGCGTGAGCGTGTTAGACAAGACCGAATGGAGACAAATGGTTTTAAGAACTTGACGTGCTGTTGGAGTGTGAGCAAGGTAACATTTAGGGCGGGAATCAGGAAAACTGGCAGGCCGAACTTGATTCCTGGAGATGAGAAGTATAGTGAAGGAGGGGGTGTAAATGTTGCAGTTTTATAACCATTGTGAAAGAACTCCTCTGGAAACCCCAGTCTCGGCTGAGTGGTTGAAGGGAGTAGACGTGTGCTGGGGATCTGGACCCACTAATTCACAGGCCTACCCATTTCTCCCGACTGATAAATCATCAGTAAAACTCCTACTGTTGGAAGACAGCTACAGTGTTGTGAGAACTCTTATGTGCGAGCTGTGACTAAAGATATACCTAGTCAAACACTGGAAATAGTTTTCCTTTTTGCAAAGGTCCTCACAGGCCTCTGCTTCCCCTCTGCCTTTCATTTGACCTCAGCCTTTCGCCTCTATCAACATAGAGCGTAGAGGCGAATTTTGCTAGTCCACTGCTACTCGTGCCTCTCAAAATGCTCACAACTCATCGCTTTACCAACCTGAGGAATAACGACGAGTGTGCAGTCCTACGTGAGTTGGTAACCCAGGTGTCCACACACTGAAAATTCGTCTTTCACTCCAAGACACGTGTGCTAGAAGTTCTGCAAGTTTGGAGAGTAACAATCTCTACGAGTATTGCAGTGTGTGGTAACTCTTGAGAAGTCTGCCTCAGCCTGTGACCTTGAGCGAGGCACTGCATCACCTGCCTGAGACTTTCGCCCATATTGACTATGTGAAGAAAGGCGAATGTGCGTGCTCAGTTACCTCTGCTGTCCTCCTGTATCCCCAACTCTCCTCCTTTAAACTCAGCCGTTCGCCTCTATCAACGACGTGCAGTGTAGAGGTGTATTTTGCTGCCCCGCTGGTACTCGAATATGTGAGTTCCGCAAGTGCTGCAGATTTGTTGTAACTATTTGCATGAGTGGATTATGCTGACTTAGGACATTGTGCTACCATCAGTACCTACGTAGGCTTAAAATGAGTGAGGAATGTCTGGCCTGCTGGGTGACCTTGAAAATGGCACTATAAGACCCGCATGCCACTTACACCCATACTGCGTGTGTCTAGTGAGGTGAATGTCATTTCCTCGACTTTCCTATTCACCGGTATCCCTTAACTCGTCGCCATTATCTACATATGGGATAAGGGCGAGTTTAGCTGATCCAGGCCAAACAGCGCTCCAAGTCAGCCAGTGAAGGCCAAGGCTACATCTGTTCTGAATCCCAGAATGCCTTTGTAAACGTTCTACAGTGTTCCGGCCGTACCTTCGGTGTTGTGAGAACTAGTTGTTATGTAGTGAAAATTTGTCTGTCATTCCAAGACACGTGTGCTAGATGTGTTAAGTGCTGCGGGTTTGGAGTTAACAAGTAGTACAGGGTTGGTAACTCTCGAGACGACTGTGGGCCCAGTGAATGACCTTGAAAATTGCACTGCGACCTGCAGGCCACTACACCCATATTGCCTGTGTCTAGCGAGGTGAATATCCTTTCCTTGTCCCTTCTCCTTCCTCGATTTGGAACTCAGCCGTTCGCCTCTATTTGCTTGTGGTCTAGAGGCGGTTTTTTGCCAGACCACATGGGTGCTTGAGTGCCCATATCCTCTGTGCCGCACTCCGCTCATCTTGCGAGTGTCTCCAGTGTGCCTACCTGCCTGCCTGCTGCAAGCAGGTGTCCGGGTGGTTGGCGCGGGCTTGGTGAGCACAGTCAAGCAAGCTTGAGGGCAGCACTAAAAGCTTGCCAGAACAAGCTAAGGCAGCCTGCAGTAATAGCTGTCCTAGGGCCCAGCATGTCTGTATACGTTCTGCAGTGCTGCTGGCATACCGGTGTTTCCTGTAGTGGCTTGAGAACAATTTGACGAGCATTGCAGTGCTGACATTTTGAGTGGGACATCCCAGAGGTTCACTTATAAACATAGTAAGCTTGTGGTGATTGGCTTGTACACAGTGAACATTCATCTGTCATACGTGTGCTAGAAGTGTTAAGTGCTGCTTTCCCCAACAGTTAATTGTCATTTGAAAGCCTGTATTAAGACTTTAAAAAGCTCAGAGTGTACTTCAGTGTAGTGACTCCTTACATTTGATAAATCAGTGTAACACGTTCTCTGCTCAGTGTAACTGAACTATTAAATATGGTTACATAATTAAGTTGCTTGTCCTAGTGTCATTGTTGTGTTTTCTAATACATTTTCTCGTTCAGACTGAAACTTTACTGCTAAATTCCCAGTAATATTTCAAATTGCAGTGTTCATCTGTGATGTGAGGGTGTAACTTATCCTTTGTATTTTTACTGTGAACAAGCTTACTGCTGCATAATGTTCGGTTTCATGAATACTTTCTTACTTGAGTAATTCGGTTACCTTTCAACTGTGTTAAGCAAGAGTCAGCCTGTTAACATCTATGTTCCTTGCCATCGCATCTAGTGGGTCTAGCGCCTAGTTAAAATTGTAATAGTAACAATTTGGAATCATTATACTTCTAGTTATACATTGTGTAAATTGTTTTAGACTGTTTGATCAACTGGATTGTAGCGTTTAACTACTGATACACCAATTTAATGACTGCAGACACGCACTGACACATAATAAACACATTAAAACGCTGGTAACTCCAGAAGCCGGGCCTAGTGTGTGACCTTGAGAAGTTGAGTGTGTTTATTACGACCAGCGATGTACCACTCTCACCTATATTTACATCAACAAAAGTGTATTCTAAGTGATAAAGTGTACACTTGGTGTACTTGGTAACACTTGTCATACATAGTAACGCGTGTTTAAATGAGATTGTTTAGGTACTGGTTCATCTATCTACAGCTGCACACTTATGCTTGCATACATGTATAACATAGTAACGTGTGAGTTACCCAGGATGGACCAAGGAAGTCGACCAGAGTGATTTATCTCATTGTCATTGTAACATTACCTATGTTTTTTTTTTTTTTTTTTTTTTTTTTTTTTTTTTTTTTTTTTTTTTTTTTTTTTTTTTTAGTAATACTGTTTACAATCTATGGTTGGGGTAAGAGGCTGTCTTCAGCATTCATTGTGATGTCTGCTATATTATTATTTCAGTGAGGTACATTAGGTGGCAGTAGCCTGAACTAACTCAAGTGGAAGTTTTCATTGAATTTGAACCTCATGTTTAGTGTGATGTATGTCAGAATTCTAATTTTATGCTCAATATTACCTACTTTGTCTCTCTCTCTCTCTCTCTCTCTCTCTCTCTTCTCTCTCTCTCTCTCTCTTCCTCTCTCTCGGCGCCCCTCTCTCTCTCTCTCTCCTCTCTTTTCATCTTTGTAATTTGTGATAAGGTGTAAGACCTCGCCTGTACCATCCATTATATCATTATATGTACCATATTATTACCACACATACAAGAGGTCTCTGAGTGTGTTTTTGGTGGGGTGTGTGTCGTATTGAGTGGTGGTGGTCTGGGTTGAGTATGGTTGGAGGTGTTCATTGAACTTGAGCACTTGTGTCTTGTGATTTATTTTGGACTTCTGACTTTGTAGTGAATATTTGCTCTTGCATAAGCTATAAGGGAAAGATAAGCGAGGAATTCTTGTGTTGTGAGTCTTACACCAGATATCATCACTGGCAAACATGGCAACTGTCTTAGAGGAACCTATTTCTGCAGGTGATGGAAATGAAGATAGCTTCCAGACCTTTAAAAGTAAACAAAAGAGAAAAAGTGAGAAAGGGCTAGAGCGTCGACGTAGTCAGACTCACTTGACTCGTACACAATGTGATACTAAACGTCCTTGGTGCACAGAGGCTGCAAGAAGTCTTTCTTCAAAGGAAGAATGTGTTAAGCTGAACTTCCCTGACAACACCCCGCTGCCTGCTAAGTGTGCATGGCTAATGGAAGCTGTAAACAAGCATCCTAACTCAAGGATCCAATTTAGGAAAAACACACACAACTTTGTGTTTGTCGAACAGAATAAAGAGCTGATTAATGATCTACTTAGTACACCTTATGGGGATATTAAGCTGCTCCGACCTCCATCAGACACTCACCACTTTAAAAAATGGGTCAGTATCATAATCTTTGGATACCCTCTCTGCATGGACCCATCCCATCTGACTCTAAGTGAGCATATCATCAAGCCTAAAAGACTTAAAGGAAAATCCCAAATTATTGCCAGTTGGGTGGGTCCTGTGCCCCTCCCCCCGGAATATCTGGGTGCATGGTTTATGTTTCCTAAACATCGAAGTGTACCTACCCCCTAAACGTAGGTGTTACAAATGCCAGCACTATGGCCATGTTGCAGTAGACTGTGGAATACTACATTCTTGGTGTGGTAAGTGTGCTGGGAAACATTCCATTAGAGAATGCACAGTAGGCCCTGACAGCCGAAAATTTAAGTGTATTAACTGTAAAGAAGTTGGGGTTACAGTTTCCCACAAGGACTGCAGTCAGAACTCAAACAACCGTCGATGTAAACCTGATAACAGTCCTTTAATGGTAACTGAGGATGGGGCCATCCAGTCTACCACAGCCAGATCTGAGACTGAACCTCTGCAAAGTGTGCAAGAACCCCACCTCACTGCAAAGGATTCTGGTGATACCAGAATGCCATCACACACACCAGCTGTGGAGGAGCTAGCCATCCCTGCTAGCACATATGGAACTACTGGTCTGCCACTACAGATACCTATGGCTACACCTGAATATGGGGATGAGTTTGTCATTTCTCCCAATACACACAACTACAACAGTCAGACGGACACCACACAGGTAACCTCCCTGGAAATTGGAGATGAGTCAGATGCACAGGACCTACCTGCAATGAATGATGAAACAGAGAACACTAATGTAACCATGGTACCTGTTAAGGTGATAGGTGTTAAAGAAAGCACTAACCCAGAAGTGCCATCCTCCGGAGAGGCATTGGATTCGCCTGACCTTCCTCATATTATAACAACTTTCCAGAAAAAAATTGAGCATCTTGAACAGATCCTGACAAGTTTAATAAATGTATGTAATCAGGATGATGCTCTTGAGCATGGTGATGATGTCAAAAGTGCAGCAATCTCCATTCAGCTTCCAGCAATTTGTGAGAAAGAAGCCCATAACTCTTGCCTTCAAGACTTGCCTTATCACTGGCTGCCAAAATGCCGAAAAATGCTTAAAAATAAAGGTCCTGAAGATAAAGACGTACAAACTATGCTATTTGCTCTTAAGTATCTGCACACTGTAGTCAAAGCATAATAGTTTTACCATCTTATGAGCAAGTGATTGTAATAACTCACTACAATGGATACATTACAAATCTTTTAATGGAACATTGCTTCCATCAGGAAGCAGTTGCCTGACTTACATCATATTAGTGCAACCAAGAATATTGATGTCATCTGTTTGCAGGAATGCAGATTGAAAGATGGAGCACCTCCACCAAACTTGCCTGAATATGCAGCTTATAACCTAAGGTCAACCAACTGTTGTGTGATGTATGTCAGAAAGAGCTTGCCACATTCACTCCTTTCCTTGCAGAGTCGAGTTAACATGCAGTATCATGGTGTCAAAGTATATGCAGGCGATTTTTCCATAAACATTTTTAATCTCTATGCCCCAGCGAACCAGCTTCGACCTGATGCTTTACCAGATCGCATCAATAGTGAACCTACCATCATTCTTGGAGATTTTAATGCCAGACATAAGAATATTGGTGGGTCTATAACAAACACCAATGGAACTAAACTAGTGAGATTGCTAAATGAGCATGATAATGTTCGAATTGTGGGCACTACTGAGCCTACTCACATATATGGTGGCATACTAGATCTGTGTCTTGGATTTAATACATCATATACGATGCATGACTCTGTCATAGTTGATGATCTTCTATCTGATCACTTCCCAAGACTAACAACTGTCAATCTTGATCACATCTCCAGCAATCAAGGAGCTAAATACAGAAGGAGGAAACTTATTCTCAAACCAGAACACAGAGACAACTTTATTAACCACTTGGATCAATGGTATAAGAATTACGAGCCCATTGGCACACAAAAATTTAATGATGATTTAATTACCACTATTGAGAGTGTTCTCACAGATCAAGTGGGCAGGAATAGGAAACAAAAACCCTCCACTATAAATAACAATAAAAACCAATGTAAATACTATAATGATCCACAGCTGCGCAATCTAACACATGCAGCTAGGAGGATTGGTAAAGCATACCGTGAATGTAGAACCCCAGACCTGCTCAGAACGTTCCAAGCTGCACTAACAAATGCAAGGAATAGAAAGGAAGAACTTAGGCAACAGGAATGGGAACAGTTTGTTAGTGGATTAAATAGGTCCACCCCTTTGAGTTTGGCTTGGAAAGGTATAAATAAAATAACCAGGAAAAAGACTGGCAATGTTGCTCATCCCTTTCCTCTTGAAAAAGCAAATGACCTCATAAATGACTGGTCCAAAACATCCAGGCATGAAAGCCTTCCATCTCATATTAGAAAAAAATTTAGAGAGTACTTCTGAAGAAATGTTGAAACTGATTAATTTTATGAGCCAAAATATTGATGAGAGTGATTGCCTCTTTACCGAGTATGAATTAGATAATGCATTAACCAAAGGTCGATCAACTGCTCCTGGAGAGGATGGTATAACCTATGATATTCTCAGAACTCTAAGGCACGTGCCTGATAACCCTTTGTTGGCACTGTATAATCTCAGTTACATTGAGGGCGTTCTTCCTACTTCCTGGACCAATAGTCTCATTGTGCCTATCCCTAAGCCCCAACAGCCTGATACATTTAGGCCGATCTCCTTAACTAGTTGTCTTTGTAAAACTTTTGAAAGAATGATGCTTAACAGACTGTACTACAGAATCAGACATCAACTTTCCCCCTACCTCTATGGGTTCATGAAAGGTAAAAGTGTGCAGAACTGTATTTCCACCTTTCTCACTGCACACACCTCTACTAGTTTTACCACTTTTCTTGATCTAAAATCTGCATTTGATATTGCGAACAGAACCGTTATACTACATGAACTAGCCAAAATGAATATTGGTGGTAGCTTACTCTGCTGGATAATAGGATACCTGTCAAATAGAGTATCCTCTGTCCTTTACCAAGGCTTCAGAAGTGATTCTAAAGAAATGTCTTTAGGTACACCGCAGGGAGGAGTTCTTAGTCCCATGCTATTTAATATTCTGATTAATGCTCTCCTAAATGCTCTACCTGCCTCACCTAAACATATAGCTATAAGCTATGCTGATGATATCATGATCCATACAACAGGGCATAAGAAGATGAATACCATTCTTAATGAAGTTCAAGCAATTTGTAATCGACTAGGCCTCATAATATCTTCCTCTAAAACTAAGATATTAACAAGCAAACGACATCCCCCACCCATCTATTTGCAGGGTGAAATCATTAGCTACGTTAAAACTACAGATATCTTGGTGTAGATGTACCCTTTAACAAATCCACTATACCACAACTAAACAAGAAATGTAAAGCTAGGCTAAATGCTCTCAAAGCTGTTGCTGGCTACAATCCCAACTATGGTGCAAATGTGAGAATCGTGAGAATGATGTACATAGCCTATGTTAGGTCCTTAATTGATTATGCTGCTCCCATGTTGATATTAGCTAGAGAAAGTTCTCTCCGACCCTTGGAGTTAATGCAAAATGAAGCTCTCAGGATTATTCTTGGCTGTCCCAGATCTACAAAAGTTCTTAACATGAGGAAGGAGCTTGGTATTTCTAGTATCAGTGATAGGATTGTTGAAATTAACACTGTACTCGGTATTAGAATGTTGAGAAACGAACCAGACACTGTCACAGTGAATCTTACCAAGTGTCTAGAGGTAAATACACACAGATCTAAATGGATTGTGAAAACGTGCAATTGCATTAAGTTTTATAACCTGCATGAACTGTATCACTGTAGGCAACAAGAGCATTTCACCCCTCCATGGAAGATGTGTTCATTTAATATCACATACCTACAAGTCCCTCCCAAGAAGCTCATTGCTAGTAATCCCTTCCTTAAATCTCTTGTTAGAGCAACTGCTCAAGAAGAAATTTCTCACCTAGCTGGTAGTAACAAGTTATCACAAGTTATATACACTGATGGATCTAAACAGGAGTCTTCTGGCAGGGCTGCATCTGCTCTTGTTGCCACCTCCCTAGTTAAGAACGATAATAAATTTGTTGAGTTAGGCATAAGAATTAACAACTGGGCGTCTACACTGCAAACTGAATTGTTTGCAATCCTAATGGCGCTAAAGCTAACCTATGACACTGAGCTTGACTCTATCATCATTACTGATTCTATGTCATCATTGAAGGCTCTTGGCTCATATATTGACTCCAACAACATGCTCATTGGGGAAGTCAGGTATAGATACTCAAAAATTAGGGACTAAGGAATTAATGTACAATTGCTAAGGATCCCATCACACATTGGATTACTCCTTCATGATAAAGTTGATATGTTAGCCAAGAAGAGTATCGAGAAGGAGAATGTAGAATATAACTTTGGTATAACTATGTCTAGCATTAGGAATAATATTAGGAGAGAAGTAAATAATGAAAATGATTGTTATAGGAATGCAGTTAGAAGCCTGAGTAGATCTATAACCCACTATGATAACATGAACGTAGATAAGTATGTTTATGGAGCAACTTGCAATGTGAACAGACTGACTGATGTTGTAGTGGCCAGGCTTAGGCTTGGTTACAAGTACTTCTGGCAGTTTGGGAGACACACAGATGATGATCAAACTAAATGTAAATTATGTGATCAGGCATATGGTCACTCTCTTGAACACTATGTGCTTAATTGTCCACTTATTGAGGAATACAGAGACAGACAGTATAATAACCTATGTGACATGTCAAGATATCTTATTAATGAAAATAAGATACCAGATATACTAAGCAAATTTCCTAAATTTGCTTGTAACAGATAAGTGAACTATAGATATGTAGATATAAATCCATATGTATTCCTGTTAACCCTTTGGGGCCTAGTTCCTAGGCCTTTTGTGTATCCATATGCTCTCGCGCTACCGTCCACAGGATGGATATGGGGTGCACAATAAACTAGCCACTTCGGTGGCAAAATCTAAAATCTAAACAGATGATGATCAAACTAAATGTAAATTATGTGATCAGGCATATGGTCACTCTCTTGAACACTATGTGCTTAATTGTCCATTTATTGAGGAATACAGAGACAGACAGTATAATAACCTATGTGACATGTCAAGATTTCTTAATAATGAATATAAGATACCAGATATACTAAGCAAATTTCTTAAATTTGCTTGTAACAGATAAGTGAACTACAGATATGTAGATATAAATCCATATGTATTCCTGTTAACCCTTTGGGGCCTAGTTCCTAGGCCTTTTGTGTATCCATATGCTATCGCGCTACCGTCCACAGGATGGATATAGGTTGCACAATAAACTAGCCACTTCGGTGGGAAAATCTTATCTAATCTAATCCTCTGGAAATACGCTGATGGAGAGAATGATGATGAAGTGGCTGATAAGTGGTTTGAGATATATATGAGAGGGGGAAACAGGAAGATAGGAGATCTGATGATTTTAGAGAAGGGGATACGGAAAAACCTAGAGTCAGGAGATAGAGCGATGATAGACGGGCCTATAGATGAAGAGGAAGAGTGGACGGCTTTAAAAGGGATGAGTGTCGGGAAAGCACCTGGGATAGAAGAAATCCCAAATGAATTTTATTTGAGCAACTGGGATGTCATGAAAGAATTCTTGGTGCAGTTGGTGAATGTGATGAAGGATAAGTGAAGCATGAGTCTAACACAAAGGACAGGTGTAGTAGTTATGTTTCCAAAGGGGAAAGTACAGAATAGCATCCTAGATTACAGAGGTTTGTCATTAATGTGCGGAGATCAGAAATTGTTTGCCAACGTTTTAGGTAATAGGTTGCATAAAGTAATTGGGAAGGTTATAGATATGGGACAGATGGGTGTGCCAGGGCGAACAATGTTTAGTGGGCATGGGAGGATAAAGGGTTATATAGAGGAGCATAGATTGAACGGTGGAGGTGTTCTTGCTTTGGATTGGAAGGTGGCTTATGATTGTGTAGAGAGAGAGGCATTATGGATGATTATGAGGAGGATGGGTTTCGGTGAGGAAATTGTGCAGTGGACAGAAATTTTATACAGAGGTACAGAAATACGAATGCAAATAAATGGAAAGGTGGGGAAGATGGTTAGTATGGGTAGGGGGCTGAGGCAGGGATGCCCCATGTCTCAGACCCTGTTTACATGTCTGCAAGACCCATTATGTAAGTTGTTAAATGTAGGAGTAAGTGAGGGGGGGTAAGACTTAGGGGTGCTACGGGTATAGTTGGTTATGTGGATGACACAACGGTCTTAGTGGGGGGAGAGGAGGGGTTAGAGAATGTAAGCAGAATTGTTCATATATTTAGTGGAGCAACAGGTATGAGTGTTAATAGTGAGAAGTCGAAATTACTGGAGGCTGGGTCATGGGTGGGAGGGGTACTAGGAAATAAGAATGGATGGCAGGTCATAGAGCAGATAAAAATTTGTGGAGTATTGTACAGAGGGGCAGCGCAGGGGGCTAGAGAGGCAAATTCTAAAAGGGTAGTGCAAAGGGTCTTGCTTAGGTTAGGGGGAATAAGAACGAGTGGTTTGACTATACGACAGAGAGTCATTGTGGTTAATACACTCATTTATCCTAAATTGTGGCACGTGGCTGTGGTGTACCCCTTGATCTTGATGGCGAAAGATGTGCGGCAAGTGCAAAGGAAAGTACTGAATTTTATAGGGGGATATGGTTGTCATTGGCTGAGGCGGACGGTCGTAATGACACCGCTGGTGAACGGGGGTTAAGGCTTAATTACTTTGGGTAGTAGACTGAAGAGCATGTACGTGAAGCATTGTTATCTGAGATTGGGTGGGGAACGTGGTGTCAGAGTGAGGGATGTAATGGAAGATGTGAGGCGGTGGTGGGGGGTAGGGACTTAGAGGAGTGTATGAGTATGTTGACATACTTATTACAAGTAAGAAATCCGGGAAATGTAACGACGTGTGCTTTGAGGAGGTTGGAAAGGTGTCAAGAGGTGTTGGAAGGATAGACTGTTTTTCTATTACATAACTGGACATGAATCTGGGGAGTATTCAGTAAGTTACGGTTGAAGTCAAGGGTGAAGGAAACTATGTATAGGTTTTTACATGGGATTTTGCCAACTAAAGTACGATTGTATCAGATGGGAATTTTGCAGTCTCAATATTGTGTTTTGTGTTGGGGGAGGAAACAACATATCATGTGGTGTATTTCTGTGAGCATATCGAGAGGGCACATCTATGGTTTCGCAGAGTGTTGGATATGGTGGGTGGGAGTAGGTTAATTGTATTAAGGGCACTGAGTTTGGATATAGAGGGAGTGGGAGATAGTGTGAGGAGGGCCGTCATGTATTTAGTGGCAGATTATATCTATATATCATGGGCGATGAGAGAGGTGGGAGGGAGGAGGAACGAACAAGGGCTTTAGCAGGACATTTCTATAAAACAAAGTGTATAAATGAGGTAGTGTATTGACGTAGATGGGCTACAGACTTTCCGGCATCGTATAGAGGTATGACTGTGAGAGGGTTGCGCGATTTAGTGTTGTAATGGTTGGGTGGACTGGTCTCTGCATAAGGGGGGCGGGGGATGAATTACATTCGTCGCATGGGGATTCGACGAGGCTTAATAAATTGATTCGGTATTTTTATAATCTTATGTAAGTTAATGGGCATGTATGACACTGATATAATTCCTGTGAATATAAATTTTCATAAGTCATGTAATATTATGTATACATAAGTAATATGTGAGTCCGTGACTATATCATGTGTAAAAGTCTCATGGATGACGACATTCATAATTATATAAATGATTTTTAGTTAGTCATAATACTAAGTTCAATATTATGTTCTTTTTTCTAAATATTATTTGTCATGTTGGCATAATCTATGATTCTTATACTAAAGAGGATTTTTTTTATTGTCAACAAGATACTATGTTCAAGATTTAAATCATGTTGGTTATTCGTTTCTGTGTTCAGTGAACAATGGTATGATCTGGGGTGAGGGGGGGGGTTGTGGGGGGTTGTGGGGGGTTGTGGGGGGTTGTGGGGGGTTATGGGGGGTTGTGGGGGGTTGTGGGTGTACTGCTCAACATATTTTATTACATGTACTTAATTAATGTGTATATTGCTGATAGGAAGGGGTAATTGAGAATTGTTTTTAATTAGTATTGCTTGCACAGTTTTCCTTAGTTTTTGTATAAAGACATTTTACATGCATCAGGTGTGTGCAGTGTACTATGTCACATATTATTGTAACTTGAAATGATTTCATTGATGTTGGGTATAATATTGTGTAATCTTGTTTTTTCACACACGTGTTGGGGGTTGTACTGAGTCATGTGAAGAGGAAATTTTCTAAAGGCAATGTAACACGAGCAGTGTTTTGCTTATGAAGACTTAATTGTTTTCATATTATCTGACTGTGTATGCTTTTATTTATTTATTGTAACATGTATTTTAAATAAAATATAAAAAAAATGACCACATACTCTGTAACCACTCTGAGAACATTAGTCAGTCAGGCGTCATTACCACAGGTCTTAGTAATCATTTCATCATTTACTGCACCAGGAAATCACTAGGGATAGGTTAGGCCTACACAGGAGAATAAAAATGAGATCAACTAAAAACTACATTAAAGAAACACTGGTAAATAGGCTACACAATTGTGACTAGACAGAGATAACAAGTTGCAAGGACGTAAATGATGCATGAGAAAAATTCAAAACAATGTTCACTACCATCCTTGATAATATTGCACCAGTTAAAGAGGTTAGGATTAAACGAAGAACTGAACCCTGGATGACAACTGAGATATTAGATAATATGAAATTCAGAGACCAGCTGCTAAAAAGATTTAAAGGAAACAGGCAGGATATTGTAGCGCTAAATGAATTCCAAAGGTGAGGAACGGAGAACAGAGGCTAATAAAAACACCAAAGGCAAGGCACTATTGCTCAAAAATCGAAGAGTACAAGAATAACCCCAGAAAGCTCTGGTAACAACTAAAACAGTTGGGGTATGGCCATAAATTCATTCTGGACCTGGGTCCAAGAGAGCATGTAGGCCAGAATGAATTGGATATGTTGATTATTGAAGATAGAGTAAAACAAATGAAGTTAAATCAAGTTTATAAAATTCTCACAGTGTCCAGAATATCTTGCTGTCAATTTTGTAAAGGTTGGGAACCAAAGCAATCATATTACTAGGAGGAAAGAGCACGACTTTGTAGTACCCACAGTCAGTGGCCAGGCGTCAAACACATTTTTACAGCAATAAACGATTAGAACAGACTGCCTGCACATGTTAAAGCCAGTCATAGCATGAACCAGTTCAAGAAGGGTGCCAAAAGGTACCTAATGAATGTAGCGACAGAAAGGGAGGAGAATGATCTTTTTTATTTTTTAGCTCACACACATGTAGATACAAACAACTCATTTTACCATATTCCTAGTATATCTCCTTTATAATATTCTAGTATATCTCCTTTATAATATTCTAGTATATCTCCTTTATAATATTCTAGTATATCTCCTTTATAATATTCTAGTATATCTCCTTTATAATATTCTAGTATATCTCCTTTATTGTATAATAATAAGGTATTAAAAAGACCCCAATGGAAATAAGTCACTTAGTCTGACTTACTTGTTACAGCTAGTATCCAACAGCAATGACGACTCAACAGATAATGAATGTTCCTTCTGCTGCTCTCTCTCTCTCTCTCTCTCTCTCTCTCTCTCTCTCTCTCTCTCTCTCTCTCTCTCTCTCTCTCTCTCTCTCTCTCTCTCTCTCTCTCTCTCTCTCTCTCTCTCTTATAGCTCCTCCTACTTCATAATGATGTTAGATGCTGAATTTACTGTATTTAATACATGAATATGTTATGTCGAGCCGAATAGTTAAACAGGCAATTTAGCAAGAACTCATTTAAAATTATGTCCTTTCTGAAATTATGTCTAATACTTTTAAATATATATTTTTTCATTTATGTTAATCTAAAAATTAATAATTTTGCACGAAAATAACCCTAGAAAACTTATCTAACCTTATTATAACAAGCAAAATTTTATTTAGCCTAATTCAAATAAATACCATTTAGTTAGATTTACAATAATTTAATAATAGTCAAACACATTGAAATATATTCCTCTCGTTAAGTTCAGAATGATTTTTCGTAATTATTGTATAAACAAATTTTCGCTTGCCGTATTTGGGAAGATGAACTTTGCTATTTGAGCCAAAATCCCAAGTTTTACCTATTCGGCAAGAGGTGTGGGGTTAAAAGATGAAGAATGTAACACAAAGTGGAAGTTGTTGCAGTTGCTCTTTGCTGATGACACTTTGCTTTTGAGAGATTCTGAAGAGAAGTTACAGAGGTTGGTAGGGTATGAAAAAGAAGGAAATTAAAAGTGAATATAGGAAAGAATAAGGTGATGAGGATAACAAAAAAAATTTAGGTAACAGAAGATTGGATATCAGATTGGACTGAGTATGGAGGAGGTGGATGTATTCAGATATTTAGGAGTGGACGTGTTTGCAGATGGGTCTATGAAGGATGAGGTGAATAATAGAACTGATGAAGGGAAAAGGGTGTGTAGTGTACTTTGGAGTCTGTGGAGACAAAGAACTTTGTCCATGGAAACAAAGATGGGAATATATGAGAGTATAGTTATACCAATGCTTTTTGCATGAGTGTGAGGCATTGGTTGTGAATGTTTGCAACAATGAGAAAGCTGAGGCAGTGGAGATGTCATGTCTGAGGGCAATGTGTGGTGTGAATATAATGCAGAGAATCAGTAGTTTGGAAATTAGAAGGTGTCAGATTACCAAAACTATTATCCAGAGGGCTGAGGAGGGGTTATTGATATGGTTCAGACATATGGAGAGGTTGAAACGAAATAGAATGTCTTCGATAGTATATAAATCTGCAGTGGAGGGAAGGTGGGGTAGGGGTCCACCTAGGACATAGAGAAAGCGTGCGTGAGCGTGTTAGACAAGACCGAATGGAGACAAATGGTTTTAAGAACTTGACGTGCTGTTGGAGTGTGAGCAAGGTAACATTTAGGGCGGGAATCAGGAAAACTGGCAGGCCGGACTTGATTCCTGGAGATGAGAAGTATAGTGAAGGAGGGGGTGTAAATGTTGCAGTTTTATAACCATAGTGAAAGAACTCCTCTGGAAACCCCAGTCTCGGCTGAGTGATTGAGGGGAGTAGACGTGTGCTGGGGATCTGGACCCACTAATTCACAGGCCTACCCATTTCTCCCGACTGATAAGTCATCATTAAAACTCCTACTGTTGGAAGACAGCTTCAGTGTTGTGAGAACTCTTATGTGCGAGCTGTGACTAAGGATATACCTAGTCAAACACTGGAAATAGTTTTCCTTTTTGCAAAGGCCCTCACAGGCCTCTGCTTCCCCTCTGCCTTTCATTTGACCTCAGCCTTTCGCCTCTATCAACATAGAGCGTAGAGGCGAATTTTGCTAGTCCACTGCTACTCGTGCCTCTCAAAATGCTCACAACTCATCGCTTTACCAACCTGAGGAATAACGACGAGTGTGCAGTCCTACGTGAGTTGGTAACCCAGGTGTCCACACACTGAAAATTCGTCTTTCACTCCAAGACATGTGTGCTAGAAGTTCTGCAAGTTTGGAGAGTAACAATCTCTACGAGTATTGCAGTGTGTGGTAACTCTTGAGAAGTCTGCCTCAGCCTGTGACCTTGTGCGAGGCACTGCAACACCTGCCTGAGACTTTCGCCCATATTGACTATGTGAAGAAAGGCGAATGTGCGTGCTCAGTTACCTTTGCTGTCCTCCTGTATCCCCAACTCTCCTCCTTTAAACTCAGCCGTTCGCCTCTATCAACGACGTGCAGTGTAGAGGTGTATTTTGCTGCCCCGCTGGTACTCGAATATGTGAGTTCCGCAAGTGCTGCAGATTTGTTGTAACTATTTGCATGAGTGGATTACGCTGACTTAGGACATTGTGCTACCATCAGTACCTACGTAGGCTTAAAATGAGTGAGGAATGTCTGGCCTGCTGGGTGACCTTGAAAATGGCACTATAAGACCCGCATGCCACTTACACCCATACTGTGTGTGTCTAGTGAGGTGAATGTCCCTTCCTCGACTTTCCTATTCACCGGTATCCCTTAACTCGTCGCCATTATCTACATATGGGATAAGGGCGAGTTTAGCTGATCCAGGCCAAACAGCGCTCCAAGCCAGCCAGTGAAGGCCAAGGCTACATCTGTTCTGAATCCCAGAATGCCTTTGTGAACGTTCTACAGTGTTCCGGCTGTACCTTCGGTGTTGTGAGAACTAGTTCTTATGTAGTGAAAATTTGTCTGTCATTCCAAGACACGTGTGCTAGATGTGTTAAGTGCTGCGGGTTTGGAGTTAACAAGTAGTACAGGGTTGGTAACTCTCGAGACGACTGTGGGCCCAGTGAATGACCTTGAAAATTGCACTGCGACCTGCAGGCCACTACACCCATATTGCCTGTGTCTAGCAAGGTGAATATCCTTTCCTTGTCCCTTCTCCTTCCTCGATTTGGAACTCAACCGTTCGCCTCTATTTGCTTGTGGTCTAGAGGCGGTTTTTTGCCAGACCACATGGGTGCTTGAGTGCCCGTGTCCTCTGTGCCGCACTCCGCTCATCTTGCGAGTGTCTCCTGTGTGCCTGCCTGCCTGCCTGCTGCAAGCAGGTGTCCGGGTGGTTGGCGCGGGCTTGGTGAGCACAGTCAAGCAAGCTTGAGGGCGGCACTAAAAGTTAGCCAGAACAAGCTAAGGCAGCCTGCAGTAATAGCTGTCCTAGGGCCCAGCATGTCTGTATACGTTCTGCAGTGCTGCTGGCATACCGGTGTTTCCTGTAGTGGCTTGAGAACAATTTGACGAGCATTGCAGTGCTGACATTTTGAGTGGGACATGCCAGAGGTTCACTTATAAACATATTAAGCTTGTGGTGATTGGCTTCTCCACAGTGAACATTCATCTGTCATGCATGTGCTAGAAGTGTTAAGTGCTGCTTTCCCCAACAGTTAATTGTCATTTGTAAGCCTGTATTATGACTTTAAAAGGCTCAGAGTGTACTTCAGTGTAGTGACTCCTTACATTTGATAAATCAGTGTAACACATGCTCTGCTCAGTGTAACTGAACTATTAAATATGGTTACATAATTAAGTTGCTTGTCCTAGTGTCATTGTTGTGTTTTCTAATACATTTTCTCGTTCAGACTGAAACTTTACTGCTAAATTCCCAGTAATATTTCAAATTGCAGTGTTCATCTGTGATGTGAGGGTGTAACTTTTGCTTTGTATTTTTACTGTGAACAAGCTTACTGCTGCATAATGTTCGGTTTCATGAATACTTTCTTACTTGAGTAATTCGGTTACCTTTCAACTGTGTTAAGCAAGAGTCAGCCTGTTAACATCTATGTTCCTTGCCATCGCATCTAGTGGGTCTAGCGCCTAGTTAAAATTGTAATAGTAACATTTTGCAATCATTATACTTCTAGTTATACATTGTGTAAATTGTTTTAGACTATTTGATCAACTGGATTGTAGTGTTTAACTACTGATACACCAATTTAATGACTGCAGACACGCACTGACACATAATAAACACATTAAAACGCTGGTAACTCCAGAAGCCGGGCCTAGTGTGTGACCTTGAGAAGTTGAGTGTGTTTATTACGACCAGCGATGTACCACTCTCACCTATATTTACATCAACAAAAGTGTATTCTAAGTGATAAAGTGTACACTTGGTGTACTTGGTAACACTTGTCATACATAGTAACGCGTGTGTAAGTGAGATTGTTTAGGTACTGGTTCATCTATCTACAGCTGCACACTTATGCTTGCATACATGTAAAACATAGTAACGTGTGAGTTACCCAGGATGGACCAAGGAAGTCGACCAGAGTGATTTATCTCATTGTCATTGTAACATTACCTATTTTTTTTTTTTTTTTTTTTTTTTTTGTTTTTTTTTAGTAATACTGTTTACAATCTATGGTTGGGGTAAGAGGCTGTCTTCAGCATTCATTGTGATGTCTGTTATATTATTATTTCAGTGAGGTACATTAGGTGGCAGTAGCCTGAACTAACTCAAGTGGAAGTTATCATTGAATTTGAACCTCATGTTTAATATGATATATGTCAGAATTCTAATTTTATGCTCAATATTACCTACTTTGTCTCTCTCTCTCTCTCTCTCTCTCTCTCTCTCTCTCTCTCTCTCTCTCTCTCTTTTCATCTTTGTAATTTGTGATAAGGTGTAACACCTCGCCTGTACCATCCATTATATCATTATATGTACCATATTATTAACACACATACAAGAGGTCTCTGAGTGTGTTTTTGGTGGGGTGTGTGTCGTATTGAGTGGTGGTGGTCTGGGTTGAGTATGGTTGGAGGTGTTCATTGAACTTGATGTTGCAACCCCTGAATGGGTTACAATGATTATTATGTATATATGTAATGTATATTATCTTTTCATATAATTTTATATTGCTTATATTTGCGATAATAGCTAAATCGTAAATATATTGCTTTATATTCTTATTTGACTTATGTTGTTAGGATGTATATAAAATGTGCTCAGTTAGTCTTGATTGTCAAACTACTGTAATTATCGCTTGTCGCTCGTTATACTGCCGGCTTCTGAGCTGCAGTTGTCCACGTAGCTATCACGTGATCGAGGGGGGGGGGGGTGTCCTCACCTCTCGTGAAATTGTCAGTCTGGTGGAGACTCGCTTGCTGGTTGGACAGATTGTCTGTCTCATTATTCTTGGTAGTTCTGTAGAACTTTGTTCACAGAACATTGTAAAGACTTAGTGATCTTCGACGTTGTACTGAGGTTGTGTGTCACATAGACACTCTGAACATCTCAGGTCCTTAGCTATAGCTTCTGACCTAATTTTGTACTGGTTCCTGTGTATTGTCACAGTCACAGTTTTTCTTATTCTGAACGTAGATTCAGTATTTTGGGAGTTTTGTAACTTTAGTGGAGGATCTGCAGATGGTCCCTACTTAGTGTCGTTATATTATCTCCTTGTTCCTGATTCTGTGTCGCAGTCCCTTGATATTGCATTGCTATTGGGCTTAGCATTCTTTGTTGTTCAAGCAGACTGTTCGGGTTGCCAGTCGGTCAAGAAGTTAGTTTATTTGAGGACTTTGTCAGTCACTTGTTTAAGTCTTATTCGAGTCTTGAGACATAGTTAACTACTTAAGAGCACTTACACGCATACACACTTACTTGTACATATTTGTAATATCTTATTAAATGTTAATGAACCTGACGGTACTTAAGAATTATAAATGTGATATGTGCTTTCAGCACAATAATATTGAACTCGAGAGATTGATTTTATTTTGATTGCTGTAATTTAATTGACTTTGATAATATACCTCTAGACTATTTACTACTTAATAAATTTATTAAATTTTAATTTCTCTAGTTAGAAGCCTACCAGTTGTAATCCTGAAGCACTATTGAATAATACAGAATTTTAATGGATAATTGGACAAGGATACTGACTACTTGTTACGAAAACCCAGTAACAGGCTGGATGCTAGAAGGGCAGTCCTTTCTAGTATTCACTGGAGATCTCTAAGCTTTTAGAATCACGTTTTTTGTAACAAATGGGGGCCTGTCCGGGAGGCTCTTGATCCAAGGTGTTGGAGAAATTGTCCAGTTTGACAAACTAGTACTTCTATGGTCAAACACTTTGAGTACTTTCCTAATCTGAAGACTTTGAGTTTAGTCTTGTGCAACATACCATGTGGATGTATGTACCTGACTGAGTCTCTTGATCCAAGGAGATGGAAATACTGTTTGAGTTCTAACTCTAAGACACCTTCCCGCCTCACTGACACTATAGTACAGAGTGTAGCTGGTTGGATGACACAGCCTAATACTAGTACAGTGTATACTACACCTGTATTTACTTATCCTAGACCAGATCTAGACACTCTAGAGACGGCTGGACAAGGTGTCCGACCTAAGGACCGTCCAGACCATGTTAATTTCCCTACTCCTCCATTACCCACTGGTCCTATCTCTCAGGAACAGTTTGAGAGGTTGGAACGCCTCATTATGTTGCAGACTGCACAAATTGAGGCACAGAGGAGATTGAACGAAGATTTCCAAAGAGAAAATGTTCGTCTGTTAAGACAACAGACTGATAGATCACAGGACACATTTAATGTGCAGAAAGCTGCTTCCATGGTTCCTAAGTTTTTTGAAAGTGACTTAGACACCTATTTTGATGTGTTTGAGAACCAGGCACATGCCATGAACTGGCCACGTAAGCACTGGGCAACATTGCTGCATACAGTGTTGACGGGAAGAGCTCAAACGTGTTCTGCAGCCTTACCATTTGCCAAGTACATTAGTTATGACGCTGTCAAACAAACTATTCTAGAGACATATAACTTGTTACCTGTAAGTTATCAAAGAGCATTTCGTACGTTACAACGACGACAAGATCAAACTTGTGTAGAGGTTGCTCGTGAGAAAAAAGTTGCATTTGAGAGATGGACTAGAGCTGCTAAGTGTAACAACTACGACAGCCTTGTTCAGTTGTTACTACACGAAGAGTTTAACAACTGTATGTCTGCTGACATACAAGAATATCTGATCGATCATACTACCTCAGATATTCTGGAAACTGCAGCATTAGCAGACAATTACGAAATTTCTCACAAACTTGTACGTACTAAAACACTCAGAAACAAGGTAACTAAAAATTGTCCTAGAAGTTGGCAACCTAAATCAGCTGCTCATTGCCGGCCTGATGTACCTGTTACTGTAACTTCTCGTACCATTACCAGGAAAACTCACAATCCTGAAACTGTCTCTGTGGCTAGACAGAAATCTGGTATCGAGAAGAAAGTTAAATGTACCTATTGTAACAGAAAAGGACATACTAGAGAGTATTGCTATAAGTTAGAAGGAGATACAAGAAACAGTCGTGCGGCTGGCGCCCCCACTCAAGTCGTATCCTCTTCAGAGCAACAAAGGCACCAAAATCCTAGCAATACCTCTGATCCTACTGTTTTAGATAATGTTACTCAGGATAGATGACTAGCGTCAGAAAGTGTATCTGACGAAAAGATTCGTTCAGCGATGAGTCCTTACTTTTCGAGAGATAAAGTAGGATTTGACGAATCACATCTAACTGAGATAATTTCTTTTAGAGACACTGGTAGTTATCTCACGTTATTAAGAGAAGATGTACTGCCCATAACTGACGATACCTATTGCAAGATAGATGTATTGTTAGAAGCCTATGGAGGGGCTGTTATAAAAGTGCCTCTGCACAAAGTTTATATTGAAACAAGCTATTATACTGGTTATATTTCAGTGGGTATATCCAGTGGTGCATTTCCCATCAGGTCAGTGGACTTGTTGATAGGGAACGATATCCTTCATGCTGGTATATGTAAGGAACCACTTGTGATTGATAATAACACTGATGATAATTATGCCATTGAAGCTTGTAGAGAGAAACCTATTTTATTTCCTCTCAGCGCAATTACTAGAGCTATGTCAAAGATTCAACAACCATCCTTGTCTCCTGTTGAGTTAGTTGATGACAATGATTTGGGGTTGAATATGTTGTTTAGTGACGCTCTGCGCCCAGGATCATTAACACTGACTCCCCCCGGTCATCAACTTAGTCAGGACACAACTGACGTTAAATTTCTAACTCATGATGATTTAATCAAGGATCAGTTTGTTGATCAGTCACTGGAAAGACTGAGAGATATAGCAGTTACTGAGAGTGAAGCAAAGGATCTCGATAATTGTTACTATTATAGTAACGGTGTACTGATGGAGAAAAACACATGTAAGTTGTCAGCTGATAGTGTTTCTAACACAGTTAAGCATCTAGCAGTGTTACCAGTTACATTTCGTGAACAAGCCATTGATTTTGCTCACAATAGTCCCATAGGAGGACATTTGGGTGTCAAGAAGACACTCGGTAAACTGGCAAAACATTTTACTTGGCCAAAGATGAAGGAAACAGAAGCTGATCATGTGCGACGTTGCCACGTGTGTCAAGTGACAGGCAAGCCAGCGCACACACCTCCACCTGCACCTCTCATTCCTATCACCGTGCATGGTGAACCATTCTCACGTCTTATTATTGATTGTGTTGGTCCTTTGCCTAGAACCAAACTAGGAAACCAATACCTATTTACTATTATGGACGCTACAACACGCTATCCCGAAGCTATTCCTATGAGAAAAATTAATGCTCGTGCTATTGTGAGAGCGCTGATGAAATTTTTCTCCCAGGTTGGATTGCCACGAGAGATACAATCTGATCAGGGATCTAATTTCACTTCTAAGATCTTTCGAGAAGCATTATCCCACCTAGGAATAAAGTCTGTACTTTCAACCAGTTATCATCCACAGTCACAAGGTGCTCTAGAGAGATTTCATCAGACACTAAAGTCCATGATGAGAGCTTATTGTGAACATTTTTCTAGAGACTGGGATGAGGGTATACCTTTTCTTCTGTTCGCTATGAGAGAAAGTGAGCAAGAAAGTCTCGGATTTAGTCCGTTTGAATTAATATTCGGACACCAAGTGCGTGGTCCTCTTGCAGTGTTGAAAGACGTGTGGACAGGAAAATCAAATCCATCACTGAGTACTTCACCTTCATTAATGCAGCAACATTTGACAGCCGCTAGAGAGCTAGCTTCGAAAAACCTAGTTTCAGCCCAAGCTAGAATGAAGCAACATTATGACAAGCGTGCTGTCTCTCGTTCTTTTAAAGCACGAGATAAGGTGATGGCTCGGAAATTAGTACCAGGTCATGCTCTACAAGCCAGGTATGATGGTCCCCTGGAAGTAGTGAAAAGGCTTAGCGACGTAAATTATTTGGTACGTACGCCTGGGAAAAAGAAATCTAATCATGTGTACCATGTTAACCAGCTTAAGGCATACTACGCTAGTCCTCTACCTACTACTTCTATTCTTCCTAGGACAGAGGAAGAAAACGTCAGTCTACCTGACATCTCTAGAGGTATAGAGGTTCGTTTAGAAAATTCAGTGACTCTACAATCACTAGACGATTTTCTTAGTAACCTTGGAATTGATAAAGCTGGTAATATTAAAAACATGATTTTGCATTTCCCTGAATTGTTCGGTGATGTTCCTAAACGTTGTACTCTGGGTGTACATGACGTTGATGTACAGGGAGCATCACCCATTAAGCAATCACCATATAGGATGAGTCCAACAAAGCATAAAGCATTGAGAGAAGAGGTTGATTTTCTGTTGTCTCACGGACTTATTGAGCGCAGTAAAAGTCCATGGGCATCTCCCTGTATTTTAGTGCCTAAACCTGACGGTAGTTTCAGGATGTGCACTGATTACAGGAAAGTGAACTCTGTCACCTTGCCTGATGGTTATCCTCTACCTCGCATTGACGACCTTATTGATCGTGTGTCAGGAGCCCAGTTTGTCAGCCGTTTAGATCTCTTACGAGGCTATTATCAAGTCCCGCTTACTGAACGTGCTCAAGAAATATCTGCTTTTACTGTTCAAGATGGATTGTTTAACTACCTCGTCACCCCCTTCGGCCTATGTAACGCGGCTTCTTCATTCCAACGTATAATGAACGAGTTGACCCACAACTTAGAAGGAGTAGAAGCCTATCTTGACGACTTAGTGGTGTACATTGAAGAGTGGGAACAGCACTTGACGCGTCTCAGAGCATTGTTTGAGAGACTGGCGCACTACAACTTCACTGTCAACTTAGCCAAATGTAGTTTTGGTCAAGCCAAGATTACCTATCTAGGCTTTTGTATCGGCCAAGGTGAGGTTGCTCCTATTGAGGCTAAGGTTCGTGCAATTTCTGAATTTCCAGTGCCACAGGATAGGAAAGGAGTACAGAGATTCCTGGGTATGGCAGGATATTATCGCAGGTTCTGTCCAAACTTTTCTCAGATTGCAGCTCCTCTCACTGAGCTTACTAGCAGCAAAGTTCAGTTCACCTGGACTAGAGATTGTTCTGACTCGTTCAAAAGGTTGAAGCGCTTGCTATCCTCTGCTCCTGTGTTGAAAAGTCCTAATTTCAATCTTCCCTTCTTTTTACATATAGATGCGAGTGGCTATGCAGTGGGTGCTGTGCTGCTCCAACAGTCAACATCCACTGATATTCTCCATCCTATATGTTACTATTCATCTAAGCTTAAACGACACCAGAAAAATTATGCCACTATTGAGAAAGAGGCTCTAGCTCTTGTGGTGTCCTTGGAACATTTTGACGTGTATTTGGGCACTTCCCCATTTAAAATTAACGTTTTTTCTGACCACAATCCACTCACTTATATAAATACTATGAAAGTAAAAATGCTAGGATCATGAGGTGGGCCCTCAGAATCCAACCTTATTCTATTAGTATAAAACACATAAGTGGTCATTGTAATGTAATTGCTGACGCTCTGTCTCGTCCTTAATAATTATCAGTTACATTAAATTAACGTAATTTTATGCCCAAATACCTTTTGTTACTTGCTATGTCAAATTCAGTAAAGTAACTTAATCCCTCCAGCCCATATTAACTATATATACTCATGTCATGTCTAATTATTATATTTATATATTCACAGTAATGTTGTGTGAGGAGGAAACAAGCTGAGTGTTGAGTGAGTAGTGTGGTGCGGGTGATGTACTGCGTGACGCAACACTGTCCTGCCGCAGACCCCCCCCTCACTACACACCTTAAGCTGTTTCATACTCAGATGTTCATACTGCCTCGCATTCCACAACCACTACTTAAGAGTGGAATGCAGTCTCCTCTACTATGATCGAGCCTCAGTGCCCTGCTCGTCTACGCTATCCAGTCTCTACATTGATGTACATAACCACGAGTATGAAGATATACGATACTGTGTACTGCCCTAGTTAGGGGCATATCCTAGTGACGGACGCTGTGAAATTGTAGAGGTGCTTGGCACAAGAGAGACTCGTTAATATTGATAATGATAATTGTATTGATATGAGTAATCAGAAATAATGTGAAAGACAATGCAACTCCTAGTGCGACCCTCTGTCGTGTTGGGGGGGTGTTGCAACCCCTGAATGGGTTACAATGATTATTATGTATATATGTAATGTATATTATCTTTTCATATAATTTTATATTGCTTATATTTGCGATAATAGCTAAATCGTAAATATATTGCTTTATATTCTTATTTGACTTATGTTGTTAGGATGTATATAAAATGTGCTCAGTTAGTCTTGATTGTCAAACTACTGTAATTATCGCTTGTCGCTCGTTATACTGCCGGCTTCTGAGCTGCAGTTGTCTACGTAGCTATCACGTGATCGAGGGGGGGGTGTCCTCACCTCTCGTGAAATTGTCAGTCTGGTGGAGACTCGCTTGCTGGTTGGACAGATTGTCTGTCTCATTATTCTTGTTAGTTCTGTAGAACTTTGTTCACAGAACATTGTAAAGACTTAGTGATCTTCGACGTTGTACTGAGGTTGTGTGTCACATAGACACTCTGAACATCTCAGGTCCTTAGCTATAGCTTCTGACCTAATTTTGTACTGGTTCCTGTGTATTGTCACAGTCACAGTTTTTCCTATTCTGAACGTAGATTCAGTATTTTGGGAGTTTTGTAACTTTAGTGGAGGATCTGCAGATGGTCCCTACTTAGTGTCGTTATATTATCTCCTTGTTCCTGATTCTGTGTTGCAGTCCCTTGATATTGCATTGCTATTGGGCTTAGCATTCTTTGTTGTTCAAGCAGACTGTTCGGGTTGCCAGTCGGTCAAGAAGTTAGTTTATTTGAGGACTTTGTCAGTCACTTGTTTAAGTCTTATTCGAGTCTTGAGACATAGTTAACTACTTAAGAGCACTTACACGCATACACACTTACTTGTACATATTTGTAATATCTTATTAAATGTTAATGTACCTGACGGTACTTAAGAATTATAAATGTGATATGTGCTTTCAGCACAATAATATTGAACTCGAGAGATTGATTTTATTTTGATTGCTGTAATTTAATTGACTTTGATAATATACCTCTAGACTATTTACTACTTAATAAATTTATTAAATTTTAATTTCTCTAGTTAGTAGCCTACCAGTTGTAATCCTGAAGCACTATTGAATAATACAGAATTTTAATGGATAATTGGACAAGGATACTGACTACTTGTTACGAAAACCCAGTAACAGGCTGGATGCTAGAAGGGCAGTCCTTTCTAGTATTCACTGGAGATCTCTAAGCTTTTAGAATCGCGTTTTTTGTAACACTTGAGCACTTGTGTCTTGTGATTTATTTTCGACTTCTGACTTTGTAGTGAATATTTGCTCTTGCATAAGCTATAAGAGAAAGATAAGCGAGGAATTCTTGTGTTGTGAGTCTTACACCAGATATCATCACTGGCAAACATGGCAACTGTCTTAGAGGAACCTATTTCTGCAGGTGATGGAAATGAAGATAGCTTCCAGACCTTTAAAAGTAAACAAAAGAGAAAAAGTGAGAAAGGGCTAGAGCGTCGACGTAGTCAGACTCACTTGACTCGTACACAATGTGATACTAAACGTCCTTGGTGCACAGAGGCTGCAAGAAGTCTTTCTTCAAAGGAAGAATGTGTTAAGCTGAACTTCCCTGACAACACCCCGCTGCCTGCTAAGTGTGCATGGCTAATGGAAGCTGTAAACAAGCATCCTAACTCAAGGATCCAATTTAGGAAAAACACACACAACTTTGTGTTTGTGGAACAGAATAAAGAGCTGATTAATGATCTACTTAGTACACCTTATGGGGATATTAAGCTGCTCCGACCTCCATCAGACACTCACCACTTTAAAAAATGGGTCAGTATCATAATCTTTGGATACCCTCTCTGCATGGACCCATCCCATCTGACTCTAAGTGAGCATATCATCAAGCCTAAAAGACTTAAAGGAAAATCCCAAATTATTGCCAGTTGGGTAGGTCCTATGCCCCTCCTCCAGAATATCTGGGTGCATGGTTTACGTTTCCTAAACATCGAAGTGTACCTACCCCCTAAACGTAGGTGTTACAAATGCCAGCACTATGGCCATGTTGCAGTAGACTGTGGAATACTACATTCTTGGTGTGGTAAGTGTGCTGGGAAACATTCCACTAGAGAATGCACAGTAGGCCCTGTTGCAGTGTCAGACAAGATGGTATAAACCTTGGTAATAAATAGGCCCTGACAGCCGAAAATTTAAGTGTATTAACTGTAAAGAAGTTGGGGTTACTGTTTCCCACAAGGACTGCAGTCAGAACCCAAACAACCGTCGATGTAAACCTGATAACAGTCCTTTAATGGTAACTGAGGATGGGGCCATCCAGTCTACCACAGCCAGATCTGAGACTGAACCTCAGGAAAGTGTGCAAGAACCCCACTTCACTGCAAAGGATTCTGGTGATACCAGAATGCCATCACACACACCAGCTGTGGAGGAGCTAGCCATCCCTGCTAGCACATATGAAACTACTGGTCTGCCACTACAGATACCTATGGCTACACCTGAATATGGGGATGAGTTTGTCATTTCTCCCAATACACACAACTACAACAGTCAGACGGACACCACACAGGTAACCTCCCTGGAAATTGGAGATGAGTCAGATGCACAGGACCTACCTGCAATGAATGATGAAACAGAGAACACTAATGTAACCATGGTACCTGTTAAGGTGATAGGTGTTAAAGAAAGCACTAACCCAGAAGTGCCATCCTCCGGAGAGGCATTGGATTTGCCTGACCTTCCTCATATTATAACAACTTTCCAGAAAAAAATTGAGCATCTTGAACAGATCCTGACAAGTTTAATAAATATATGTAATCAGGATGATGCTCTTGAGCATGGTGATGATGTCAAAAGTGCAGCAATCTCCGTTCAGCTTCCAGCAATTTGTGAGAAAGAAGCCCATAACCCTTGCCTTCAAGACTTGCCTTATCACTGGCTGCCAAAATGCCGAAAAATGCTTAAAAATAAAGGTCCTGAAGATAAAGACGTACAAACTATGCTATTTGCTCTTAAGTATCTGCACACTGTAGTCAAAGCATAATAGTTTTACCATCTTATGAGCAAGAGATTGTAATAACTCACTACAATGGATACATTACAAATCTTTTCATGGAACATTGCTTCCATCAGGAAGCGGTTGCCTGACTTACATCATATTAGTGCAACCAAGAATATTGATGTCATCTGTTTGCAGGAATGTAGATTGAAAGATGGAGCACCTCCACCAAACTTGCCTGGGTATGCAGCTTATAACCTAAGGTCAACCAACTGTTGTGTGATGTATGTCAGAAAGAACTTGCCACATTCACTCCTTTCCTTGCAGAGTCGAGTTAACATGCAGTATCATGGTGTCAAAGTAAATGCAGGCGATTTTTCCATAAACATTTTTAATCTCTATGCCCCAGCGAACCAGCTTCGACCTGATGCTTTACCAGATCGCATCAATAGTGAACCTACCACCATCATTCTTGGAGATTTTAATGCCAGACATAAGAATATTGGTGGGTCTATAACAAACACCAATGGAACTAAACTAGTGAGATTGCTGAATGAGCATGATAATGTTCGAATTGTGGGCACTACTGAGCCTACTCACATATATGGTGGCATACTAGATCTGTGTCTTGGATTTAATACATCATATATGATGCATGACTCTGTCATAGTTGATGATCTTCTATCTGATCACTTCCCAAGACTAACAACTGTCAATCTTGATCACATCTCCAGCAATCAAGGAGCTAAATACAGAAGGAGGAAACTTATTCTCAAACCAGAACACAGAGACAACTTTATTAACCACTTGGATCAATGGTATAAGAATTACGAGCCCATCGGCACACAAAAATTTAATGATGATTTAATTACCACTATTGAGAGTGTTCTCACAGATCAAGTGGGCAGGAATAGGAAACAAAAACCCTCCACTATAAATAACAATAAAAACCAATGTAAATACTATAATGATCCACAGCTGCGCAATCTAACACATGCAGCTAGGAGGATTGGTAAAGCATACCGTGAATGTAGAACCCCAGACCTGCTCAAAACGTTCCAAGCTGCACTAACAAATGCAAGGAATAGAAAGGAAGAACTTAGGCAACAGGAATGGGAACAGTTTGTTAGTGGATTAAATAGGTCCACCCCTTTGAGTTTGGCTTGGAATGGTATAAATAAAATAACCAGGAAAAAGACTGGCAATGTTGCTCATCCTTTTCCTCTTGAAAAAGCAAATGACCTCATAAATGACTGGTCCAAAACATCCAGGCATGAAAGCCTTCCATCTCATATTAGAAAAAAATTTAGAGAGTACTTCTGAAGAAATGTTGAAACTGATTAATTTTATGAGCCAAAATATTGATGAGAGTGATTGCCTCTTTACCGAGTATGAATTAGATAATGCATTAACCAAAGGTCGATCAACTGCTCCTGGAGAGGATGGTATAACCTATGATATTCTCAGAACTCTAAGGCACGTGACTGATAACCCTTTGTTGGCACTGTATAATCTCAGTTACATTGAGGGCGTTCTTCCTACTTCCTGGACCAATAGTCTCATTGTGCCTATCCCTAAGCCCCAACAGCCTGATACATTTAGGCCGATCTCCTTAACTAGTTGTCTTTGTAAAACTTTTGAAAGAATGATGCTTAACAGACTGTACTACAGAATCAGACATCAACTTTCCCCCTACCTCTATGGGTTCATGAAAGGTAAAAGTGTGCAGAACTGTATTTCCACCTTTCTCACTGCACACACCTCTACTAGTTTTACCACTTTTCTTGATCTAAAATCTGCATTTGATATTGCGAACAGAACCGTTATACTACATGAACTAGCCAAAATGAATATTGGTGGTAGCTTACTCTGCTGGATAATAGGATACCTGTCAAATAGAGTATCCTCTGTCCTTTACCAAGGCTTCAGAAGTGATTCTAAAGAAATGTCTTTAGGTACACCGCAGGGAGGAGTTCTTAGTCCCATGCTATTTAATATTCTGATTAATGCTCTCCTAAATGCTCTACCTGCCTCACCTAAACATATAGCTATAAGCTATGCTGATGATATCATGATCCATACAACAGGGCATAAGAAGATGAATACCATTCTTAATGAAGTTCAAGCAATTTGTAATCGACTAGGCCTCATAATATCTTCCTCTAAAACTAAGATATTAACAAGCAAACGACATCCCCCACCCATCTATTTGCAGGGTGAAATCATTAGCTACGTTAAAACTTACAGATATCTTGGTGTAGATGTACCCTTTAACAAATCCACTATACCACAACTAAACAAGAAATGTAAAGCTAGGCTAAATGCTCTCAAAGCTGTTGCTGGCTACAATCCCAACTATGGTACAAATGTGAGAATCGTGAGAATGATGTACATAGCCTATGTTAGGTCCTTAATTGATTGTGCTGCTCCCATGTTGATATTAGCTAGAGAAAGTTCTCTCCGACCCTTGGAGTTAATGCAAAATGAAGCTCTCAGGATTATTCTTGGCTGTCCCAGATCTACAAAAGTTCTTAACATGAGGAAGGAGCTTGGTATTTCTAGTATCAGTGATAGGATTGTTGAAATTAACACTGTACTCGGTATTAGAATGTTGAGAAACGAACCAGACACTGTCACAGTGAATCTTACCAAGTGTCTAGAGGTAAATACACACAGATCTAAATGGATTGTGAAAACGTGCAATTGCATTAAGTTTTATAACCTGCATGAACTGTATCACTGTAGGCAACAAGAGCATTTCACCCCTCCATGGAAGATGTGTTCATTTAATATCACATACCTACAAGTCCCTCCCAAGAAGCTCATTGCTAGTAATCCCTTCCTTAAATCTCTTGTTAGAGCAACTGCTCAAGAAGAAATTTCTCACCTAGCTGGTAGTAACAAGTTATCACAAGTTATATACACTGATGGATCTAAACAGGAGTCTTCTGGCAGGGCTGCATCTGCTCTTGTTGCCACCTCCCTAGTTAAGAACGATAATAAATTTGTTGAGTTAGGCATAAGAATTAACAACTGGGCGTCTACACTGCAAACTGAATTGTTTGAAATCCTAATGGCGCTAAAGCTAACCTATGACACTGAGCTTGACTCTATCATCATTACTGATTCTATGTCATCATTGAAGGCTCTTGGCTCATATAATGACTCCAACAACATGCTCACTGAGGAAGCCAGGTATAGATACTCAAAAATTAGGGACAAAGGAATTAATGTACAATAGCTATGGATCCCATCACACATTGGATTACTCCTTCATGATAAAGTTGATATGTTAGCCAAGAAGAGTATCGAGAAGGAGAATGTAGAATATAACTTTGGTATAACTGTGTCTAGCATTAGGAATAATATTAGGAGAGAAGTAAATAATGAAAATGATTGTTATAGGAATGCAGTTAGAAGCCTGAGTAGATCTATAACCCACTATGATAACATGAACGTAGATAAGTATGTTTATGGAGCAACTTGCAATGTGAACAGACTGACTGATGTTGTAGTGGCCAGGCTCAGGCTTGGTTACAAGTACTTCTGGCAGTATGGGAGACACACAGATAATGTTCAAACTAAATGTAAATTATGTGATCAGGCATATGGTCACTCTCTTGAACACTATGTGCTTAATTGTCCACTTATTGAGGAATACAGAGACAGACAGTATAATAACCTATGTGACATGTCAAGATATCTTATTAATGAAAATAAGATACCAGATATACTAAGCAAATTTCCTAAATTTGCTTGTAACAGATAAGTGAACTATAGATATGTAGATATAAATCCATATGTATTCCTGTTAACCCTTTGGGGCCTAGTTCCTAGGCCTTTTGTGTATCCATATGCTCTCGCGCTACCGTCCACAGGATGGATATGGGGTGCACAATAAACTAGCCACTTCGGTGGCAAAATCTAATCTAATCTAATCCTCTGGAAATACACTGATGTAGAGAATGATGATGAAGTGGCTGATAAGTGGTTTGAGATATATATGAGAGGGGGAAACAGGAAGATAGGAGATCTGATGATTTTAGAGAAGGGGATACGGAGAAACCTAGAGTCAGCAGATAGAGCGATGATAGACGGGCCTATAGATGAAGAGGAAGAGTGGACGGCTTTAAAAGGGAAGAGTCTCGGGAAAGCACCTGGGATAGATGAAATCCCAAATGAATTTTATTTGAGCAACTGGGATATCATGAAAGAATTCTTGGTGCAGTTGGTGAATGTGATGAAGGATAAGGGAATCATGAGCCTAACACAAAGGACAGGTGTAGTAGTTATGTTTCCAAAGGGGAAAGTACAGAATAGCATCCTAGATTACAGAGGTTTGTCATTAATGTGCGGAGATTAGAAATTGTTTGCCAATGTTTTAGGTAATAGGTTGCATAAAGTAATTGGGAAGGTTATAGATATGGGACAGATGGGTGTGCCAGGGCGAGCAATGTTTAGTGGGCATGGGAGGATAAAGGGTTATATAGAGGAGCATAGATTGAACGGCGGAGGTGTTCTTGCTTTGGATTGGAAGGTGGCTTATGATTGTGTAGAGAGAGAGGCATTATGGATGATTATGAGGAGGATGGGTTTCGGTGAGGAAATTGTGCAGTGGGCAGAAATTTTATACAGAGGTACAGAAATACGAATGCAAATAAATGGAAAGGTGGGGAAGATGGTTAGTATGGGTAGGGGGCTGAGGCAGGGATGCCCCATGTCTCAGATCCTGTTTACATGTCTGCAAGACCCATTATGTAAGTTGATAAATGTAGGAGTAAGTGAGGGGGGGTAAGACTTAGGGGTGCTACGGGTATAGTTGGTTATGTGGATGACACAACGGTCTTAGTGGGGGGAGAGGAGGGGTTAGAGAATGTAAGCAGTATTGTTCAAATATTTACTGGAGGCTGGGTCATGGGTGGGAGGGGTACTAGGAAATAAGAATGGATGGCAGGTCATAGAGCAGATAAAAATTTGTGGAGTATTGTACAGAGGGGCAGCGCAGGGGGCTAGAGAGGCAAATTCTAAAAGGGTAGTGCAAAGGGTCTTGCTTAGGTTAGGGGGAATAAGAACGAGAGGTTTGACTATACAACAGAGAGTCATTGTGGTTAATACACTCATTTATCCTAAATTGTGGCACGTGGCTGTGGTGTACCCCTTGATGGCGAAAGTTGTGCGGCAAGTGCAAAGGAAAGTACTGAATTTTATATGGGGATATGGTTGTCATTGGCTGAGGCGGACGGTCGTAATGACACGGCTGGTGAACGGGGGTTAAGGCTTAATTACTTTGGGTAGTAGACTGAAGAGCATGTACGTGAAGCATTGTTATCTGAGATTGGGTGGGGAACGTGGTGTCAGAGTGAGGGATGTAATGGAAGATGTGAGGCGGTGGTGGGGGTAGGGACTTAGAGGAGTGTATGAGTATGTTGAGATACTTATTACAAGTAAGAAATCCGGGAAATGTAACGACGTGTGCTTTGGGGAGGTTGGAAAGGTGTCAAGAGGTGTTGGAAGGGGAGACTGTTTTCCATTATATAACTGGACACGAATCTGGGGAGTATTCAGTAAGTTACGGTTGAAGTCAAGGGTGAAGGAAACTATGTATAGGTTTTTACATAGGATTTTGCCAACTAAAGTACGATTGTATCAGATGGGAATTTTGCAGTCTCAATATTGTGTTTTGTGTTGGGGGAGGAAACAGCATATCATGTGGTGTATTTCTGTGAGCATATCGAGAGGGCACGTCTATGGTTTCGCAGAGTGTTGGATATGGTGGGTGGGAGTAGGTTAGTGGTATTAAGGGCACTGAGTTTGGATATAGAGGGAGTGGGAGATAGTGTGAGGAGGGCCGTCATGTATTTAGTGGCAGATTATATCTATATATAATGCGCGATGAGAGAGGTGGGAGGGAGGAGGAACGAACAAGGACTTTAGCAGGACATTTCTATAAAGCAAAGTGTATAAATGAGGTAGTGTATGGACGTAGATGGGCTACAGACTTTCCGGCATCGTATAGAGGTATGACTGTGAGAGGGTTGCGGGATTTAGTGTTGTAATGGTTGGATGGACTGGTCTCTGCATAAGGGGGGCGGGGAATGAATTACATTCGTCGCATGGGGATGCGACGAGGCTTAATAAATTGATTCGGTATTTTTATAATCTTATGTAAGTTAATGGGCATGTATGACACTGATATAATTCCTGTGAATATAAATTTTCATAAGTCATGTAATATTATGTATACATAAGTAATATGTGAGTCCGTGACTATATCATGTGTAAACGTCTCATGGATGACGACATTCATAATTATATAAATGATTTTTAGTTAGTCATAATACTAAGTTCAATAAACCATACCCCCGGCCGGGATTGAACCCGCGGTCATAGAGTCTCAAAACTCCAGCCCGTCACGCTAACCACTAGACCAGCTAGCCACAATAAGATTCATCCAACTAGGTATATTTCTACACCATAGGAAGGTTAGCACAGGCACCTCTGTGACCACAAATGCAAGTTTTTACAGACGAATCTCCAGCTAGCGTGGCCGTGACGAACTCTAGCTCAAGTCCCTTCACTGCCGTCAACATGACTTAAGAAATCGTAATGACACGATTGCAAATAAACCATACCCCCGGCCGGGATTGAACCCGCGGTCATAGAGTCTCAAAACTCCAGCCCGTCGCGCTATGGTTTATTTGCAATCGTGTCATTACGATTTCTTAAGTCATGTTGACGGCAGTGAAGGGACTTGAGCTAGAGTTCGTCACGGCCACGCTAGCTGGAGATTCGTCTGTAAAAACTTGCATTTGTGGTCACAGAGGTGCCTGTGCTAACCTTCCTATGGTGTAGAAATATACCTAGTTGGATGAATCTTATTGTGGCTAGCTGGTCTAGTGGTTAGCGCGACGGGCTGGAGTTTTGAGACTCTATGACCGCGGGTTCAATCCCGGCCGGGGGTCTGGTTTATTTGCAATCGTGTCATTACGATTTCTTAAGTCACTAAGTTCAATCTTATGATCTTTTTTCTAAATATTATTTGTCATGTTGGCATAATCTATGATTCTTATACTAAAGAGGAATTTTTTTATTGTCAACTAGATACTATGTTCAAGATTTAAATCATGTTGGTTATTCGTTTCTGTGTTCAGTGAACAATGGTATGATCTGGGGTGACGGGGGGGGAGGGGGTTGTGGGGGGGTTGTGGGGGGTTGTGGGTGTACTGCTCAACATATTTTATTACATGTACTTAATTAATGTGTATATTGCTGATAGGAAGGGGTAATTGAGAATTGTTTTTAATTAGTATTGCTTGCACAGTTTTCCTTACTTTTTGTATAAAGACATTTTACATGCATCAGGTGTGTGCAGTGTACTATGTCACATATTATTGTAACTTGAAATGATTTCATTGATGTTGGGTATAATATTGTGTAATCTTGTTTTTTCACACACGTGTTGGGGGTTGTACTGAGTCATGTGAAGAGGAAATTTTCTAAAGGCAATGTAACACGAGCAGTGTTTTGCTTATGAAGACTTTATTGTTTTCGTATTATCTGACTGTGTATGCTTTTATTTATTTATTGTAACATGTATTTTAAATAAAATATAAAAAAAATGACCACATACTCTGTAACCACTCTGAGAACATTAGTCAGTCAGGTGACATTACCACAGGTCTTAGTGATCATTTCATCATTTACTGCACCAGGAAATCACTAGGGATAGGATAGGCCTACACAGGACAATAAAAATGAGGTTAACTAGAAACTACATTAAAGAAACACTGGTAAATAGGCTACACAATTGTGACTAGACAGAGATAACAAGTTGCAAGGACGTAAATGATGCATGAGAAAAATTCAAAACAATGTTCACTACCATCCTTGATAATATTGCACCAGTTAAAGAGGTTAGGATTAAACGAAGAACTGAACCCTGGATGACAACTGAGATATTAGATAATATGAAATTCAGAGACCAGCTGCTAAAAAGATTTAAAGGAAACAGGCAGGATATTGTAGCGCTAAATGAATTCCAAAGGTGAGGAACGAAGAACAGAGGCTAATAAAAACACCAAAGGCAAGGCACTATTGCTCAAAAATCGAAGAGTACAAGAATAACCCCAGAAAGCTCTGGTAACAACTAAAACAGTTGGGGTATGGCCATAAATTCATTCTGGACCTGGGTCCAAGAGAGCATGTAGGCCAGAATGAATTGGATATGTTGATTGTTGAAGATAGAGTAAAACAAATGAAGTTAAATCAAGTTTATAAAATTGCTCACAGTGTCCAGAATATCTTGCTGTCAATTTTGTAAAGGTTGGGAACCAAAGCAATCATATTACTAGGAGGAAAGAGCACGACTTTGTAGTACCCACAGTCAGTGGCCAGGCGTCAAACACCTTTTTACAGCAATAAACGATTAGAACAGACTGCCTGCACAAGTTAAAGCCAGTCATAGCATGAATCAGTTCAAGAAGGGTGCCAAAAGGTACCTAATGAATGTAGCGACAGAAAGGGAGGAGAATGATCTTTTTTATTTTTTAGCTCACACACATGTAGATACAAACAACTCATTTTACCATATTCCTAGTATATCTCCTTTATAATATTCTAGTATATCTCCTTTATAATATTCTAGTATATCTCCTTTATAATATTCTAGTATATCTCCTTTATAATATTCTAGTATATCTCCTTTATAATATTCTAGTATATCTCCTTTATTGTATAATAATAAGGTATTAAAATGACCCCAATGGAAATAAGTCACTTTGTCTGACTTACTTGTTACAGCTAGTATCCAACAGCAATGACGACTCAACAGATAATGAATGTTCCTTCTGCTGCGCACTCTCTCTCTCTCTCTCTCTCTCTCTCTCTCTCTCTCTTATAGCTCCTCCTACTTCATAATGATGTTAGATGGTGAATTTACTGTATTTAATATATGAATATGTTATGTCGAGCCGAATAGTTAAACAGGCAATTTAGCAAGAACTCATTTAAAATTATGTCCTTTCTGAAATTATCTCTAATACTTTTAAATATATATTTTTTCATTTATGTTAATCTAAAAATTAATAATTTTGTATGAAAATAACCCTAGAAAACTTATCTAACCTTATTATAACAAGCAAAATTTAATTTAGCCTAATTCAAATAAATATCTTTTAGTTAGGTTTACAATAATTTAATAATAATCAAACGCATTGAAATATATTCCTTTCGTTAAGTTCAGAATGATTTTTCGTAATTATTGCATAAACAAATTTTCGCTTGCCATATTTGGGAAGATGAACTTTGCTATTTAAGCCAAAATCCCAAGTTTTACCTATTCGGCAAGAGGTGTGGGGTTAAAAGATAAAGAATGAAACACAAAGTGGAAGTTGTTGCAGTTGTTCTTTGCTGATGACACTTTGCTTTTGAGAGATTCTGAAGAGAAGTTACAGAGGTTGGTAGGGTATGATAAAGAAGGAAATTAAAAGTGAATATAGGAAAGAATAAGGTGATGAGGATAACAAAAAAAAATTTAGGTAACAGAAGATTGGATATCAGATTGGACTGAGTATGGAGGAGGTGGATGTATTCAGATATTTAGGAGTGGACGTGTTTGCAGATGGGTCTATGAAGGATGAGGCGAATAATAGAACTGATGAAGGGAAAAGGGTGAGTAGTGTACTTTGGAGTCTGTGGAGACAAAGAACTTTGTCCATGGAAACAAAGATAGGAATGTATGAGAGTATAGTTATACCAATGCTTTTTGTATGAGTGTGAGGCATTGGTTGTGAATGTTTGCAACAATGAGAAAGCTGAGGCAGTGGAGATGTCATGTCTGAGGGCAATGTGTGGTGTGAATATAATGCAGAGAATCCGTAGTTTGGAAATTAAAAGGTGTCAAATTACCAAAACTATTATCCAGAGGGCTGAGGAGGGGTTATTGATATGGTTCTGACATAGGGAGAGGTTAAGAACATAAGAACATAAGAACGATGGAACACTGCAGAAGGCCTACTGGCCCATGCGAGGCAGGTCCAAGTCTCCTACCGGCTTAAGCCAATGCACCCAACCTAGTCAGGTCAGGTCACATTGACTTAAGGGAGGAACACGGCAACCGACCTGGTAGCACAAGCTATCAGGTCTGACTCACACCCACCCACATCCACTCATGTATTTATCCAACCTATTTTTAAAGCTACACAACGTTGTGGCCTCTATAACTGTACTGGGGAGTTTGTTCCACTCATCCACAACTCTATTACCAAACCAGTACTTTCCTATATCCTTCCTGAATCCGAATTTTTCCAACTTAAAACCATTGCTGTGAATCCTGTCTAGGCTAGATATTTTCAGCACACTATTTACATCCCCTTTATTTATTCCTGTCTTCCATTTATACACCTCAATCATATCCCCCCTATTTCTACGTCTTTCTAGAGAGTGCAGTTTCAGGGCCCTTAGTCTATCCTCATAGGGAAGGTTTCTGATACATGGGATCAACTTTGTCATCCTCCTTTGTACATTTTCCAGAGAATTTATATCCATCCTGTAATACGGTGACCAAAACTGTGCAGCATAATCTAAATGAGGCCTAACCAAGGATGTATAGAGTTGAAGAACAACCTGAGGACTCCTATTATTTATGCTTCTTGATATGAAACCAAGGATTCTATTAGCTTTATTGCGAACACTTATGCACTGTTGTCTTGGTTTCAGATTACTGCTAACCAGAACTCCTAAATCTTTTTCGCAATCCGTAATATTAAGATCTACATTATTTAGTTTATATGTGGCATGGTTATTGTCCTGTCCAACATTTAGAACTTTGCATTTGTCTATATTAAACTGCATCTTCCACTTCTCCGACCACTGCATCAGTCTATTCAAATCTTCCTGGAGTGCTCGAATGTCCTCGTCAGAATGAATTCGACGGCCTATTTTGGTGTCATCGGCAAACTTGCCGATGTCGCTCTTTATGCCCTCATCTATGTCGTTTATGTAGATTGTGAACAGCAGGGGGCCCAACACTGACCCCTGTGGAACACCGCTTGTAACGCTTCCCCACTCTGATTTCTCCCCATTTATGCAAACTCTCTGCTGCCTATTTGTCAACCATGCCTCTATCCAGGAAAAAATTTCTCCTCCTATTCCATGTGCTTTAATTTTCCTCAATAGTCTCTGATGTGGGACCCTGTCAAAAGCCTTACTGAAGTCCATATACACAATATCATATTCATTACCATGATCTACCTCCTCAAATACCTTAGTGAAAAAAGTTAATAAATTCGTAAGGCAGGAACGCCCCTTTGTAAAACCATGCTGAGATTCGTTGATTAATTTATGCTTTTCAAGGTGGCTACGAACTGCCTCGGCAATTATTGATTCCATAAATTTTCCCACTATGGAGGTTAGGCTTATTGGTCTATAGTTCGAAGCTAAGGACCTGTCACCTGTTTTGAAAATAGGTATCACATTTGCCATTTTCCACTTATCTGGCACCATGCCAGTTTGTAGTGATATGTTGAAAAGATTAGCCAAAGGTGTGCTAAGCTCCTCTTTACATTCCTTTAGAGCCCTTGCATACAGTTCATCAGGGCCTGGGGATTTGTTAGGTTTTAATTTATCTATTTGCCTAAGGACCATGTCACTTGTGACCCTAATCGTGCACAGTTTATTATCGTCCTGTTCTACATAATTTATCATTACTGGAATATCGCTGGTATCCTCATGTGTAAAAACTGAGAGGAAATATGTGTTAAAAATTCTACACATTTCCTTATCACTGTCAGTGAGCTGACCCGAGGAATTTTTGAGTGGGCCTATCTTGTCCCTGATCTTACTTCTGTATACCTGAAAGAATCCTTTTGGGTTAGTCTTCGATTCTCTTGCAACTTTAACCTCATAATCTCTTTTTGCTTTTCTAATTCCCTTTTTTATTTCTCTCTTTAACTGAATATATCGATTTCTTAATTGCCCCTCTCCTCTTTTGATTTGCCTATATATGCCTCTCTTTTGACCAATCAGATATTTTAATCTATTGTTCATCCATTTAGGATCATTTTTGTTTGATCTGATTTCCCTATTTGGAACATAATTTGACTGAGCAGCTAGAACTATGCCCTGGAATGCATCATATCGGCAACCATCACCACCTACCTGACCCTTAGTCAGGTCATTCCAGTTCAGCCCACCTAAGTAATTTTTCAGTCCTATGAAATCAGCCAAGCGAAAGTCAGGGGCGGAGACTTGATTGCCATTATTAGGGGAATTCCATGATATATTAAAACTGAGTGATTTGTGATCACTTTCCCCAAGCTCATCATTAACCTCAAGATTATAAATTAGTGTTTCCCTACTGGCAAGAACCAAGTCAAGGAGGTTATTTCTCCTAGTAGGCTCTGACACAAACTGTTTTAAAAAACAATCTTGGATCGTATCAAGAAAGTCACCTGACTCTAAATTTCCTGTCAAATTGCTCCAGTCAATCTGTCTATAGTTGAAATCTCCCATTAGCACAACATTTTCGTATGTAGATGCCTTACGAATTTCGTCCCATAGAAGTTTACTGCACTCCCTATCAAGATTTGGAGCCCTGTAAATCACACCCAAAATTAGTTTTTCTCGGCCCTCGAGAAGCTGTAACCAAACAGATTCAGTGGCTGATGCTTCTAATTTAATATCTTGTCTAACACAACAATTTAAATTGTCTCTGACATACATCGCTACTCCACCACCTTTCCTGTTGACCCTGTCAGTGTGGAATAATTTATAGCCTTGTATGTGACATTCAGAGGGCATCTCTCTATCTTTCAGATTGAGCCAGGTCTCTGTTATAGCAATAATATCTATGTTTCCTGCACTTGCAATTAATCTTAGCTCATCTATCTTATTTCTTACACTCCTGCTATTAGTATAGTAAACCTTAAGGGAGCTAGTCCCCTGCTGCCCTCTGCTGTCCCCCTTTGTTTGCTGACCTGATCTATTGTCTTTATTTATAACTTCATGCTGAATGCCTTTTATACATTTACTGTTTCCAACCCAAGTGTTGCAACCTGCTTGTTTCCCACACACACCCATACCTCTATCTTCCATCAGTTTAAAATCATAGGCATTTCACCAATGGCCTTCTCAATCGAGTCTGCAAGTTTGAAACGAAAGGTTGAAACGAAATAGAATGTCTTCGATAGTATATAAATCTGCAGTGGAGGGAAGGTGGGGTAGGGGTCCACCTAGGACATAGAGAAAGTGTGCGTGAGCGTGTTAGACAAGACCGAATGGAGACAAATGGTTTTAAGGACTTGACGTGCTGTTGGAGTGTGAGCAAGGTAATATTTAGGGCGGGAATCAGGAAAACTGGCAGGCCGGACTTGATTCCTGGAGATGAGAAGTGAAAGAACTCCTCTGGAAATACACTGATGGAGAGAATTCTGATGAAAGTATTTATTTATATATATATATATATATATATATATATATATATATATATATATATATATATATATATATATATATACATACATACATATATCGTGCCGAATAGGCAGAACTTGCGATCTAGGCTTAAATAGCAACGCTCATCTTGCCATATAGGACAAGTGAAAATTTGTGTATGCAATAATTTCGCCAAAATCATTCTGAACCTTACGAAAAAAATATATTTCACTGTATTTGTTTAGTTTTAAATTACCGTAAACAAATCTAAATTATATTCAGTTGGGTTAGGCTAAAATAAATTGTTCTTGTTATAATAAGGTTAGGTAAGTTTTCTAAGATTCTTTTGGTGCAAAATTAAAAATTTTTACATTAACGTTAATGAAAAAAATATATCTTTAAACGTATAAGAGAAAATTTCAAAAAGGACATAATTTTAAATGAGTTCTTGCTAATTGACCAGTTTTACATATTCGGCACGACATACATACATATATATATGTGTGTCTGTGTGTGTGTGTGTGTGTACTCACCTAGTTGAGGTTGCGGGGGTCGAGTCCGAGCTCCTGGCCCCGCCTCTTCACTGATCGCTACTAGGTCACTCTCCCTGAGCCGTGAGCTTTGTCATACCTCTGCTTAAAGCTATGTATGGATCCTGCCTCCACTACATCGCTTCCCAAACTATTCCACTTATTGACTACTCTGTGGCTGAAGAAATACTTCCTAACATCCCAGTGATTCATCTGTGTCTTCAGCTTCCAACTGTGTCCCCTTGTTACTGTGTCCAATCTCTGGAACATCCTGTCTTTGTCCACCTTGTCAATTCCTCTCAGTATTTTGTATGTCGTTATCATGTCCCCCCTATCTCTCCTGTCCTCCAGTGTCGTCAGGTTGATTTCCCTTAACCTCTCCTCGTGGGACATACCTCTTAGCTCTGGGACTAGTCTTGTTGCAAACCTTTGCACTTTCTCTAGTTTCTTTACGTGCTTGGCTAGGTGTGGGTTCCAAACTGGTGCCGCATACTCCAATATGGGCCTAACGTACACGGTGTACAGGGTCCTGAACGATTCCTTATTAAGATGTCGGAATGCTGTTCTGAGGTTTGCTAGGCGCCCATATGCTGCAGCAGTTATTTGATTGATGTGCGCTTCAGGAGATGTGCCTAGTGTTATACTCACCCCAAGATCTTTTTCCTTGAGTGAGGTTTGTAGTCTCTTGCCCCCTAGACTGTACTCCGTCTGCGGTCTTCTTTGCCCTTCCCCAATCTTCATGACTTTGCACTTGGTGGGATTGAACTCCAGGAGCCAATTGCTGGACCAGGTCTGCAGCCTGTCCAGATCCCTTTGTTGTTCTGCCTGGTCTTCGATCGAGTGAATTCTTCTCATCAACTTCACGTCATCTGCAAACATAAGAACATAAGAACATAAGAACATAAGAACATAAGAAAGGAGGAACACTGCAGGAGGCCTGCTGGCCCATACTAGGCAGGTCCTTTACAATTCATCCAACTAACAAAACATTTGCCCAACCCAATTTTCAATGCCACCCAAGAAATAAGCTCTGATGTGAAAGTCCCACTCAAATCCAACCCCTCCCACTCATGTACTTATCCAACCTAGATTTGAAACTACCCAAAGTCCTAGCCTCAATAACCCAACTAGGTAGACTGTTCCACTCATCAACTACCCTATTTCCAAACCAATACTTTCCTATGTCCTTTCTAAATCTAAACTTATCTAATTTAAATCCATTACTGCGCGTTCTCTCTTGGAGAGACATCCTCAAGACCTTATTAATATCCCCTTTATTAATACCTATCTTCCACTTATACACTTCGATCAGGTCTCCCCTCATTCTTCGTCTAACAAGTGAATGTAACTTAAGAGTCTTCAATCTTTCTTCATAAGGAAGATTTCTGATGCTATGTATTAATTTAGTCATCCTACGCTGAATGTTTTCTAACGAATTTATGTCCATTTTGTAATACGGAGACCAGAACTGAGCTGCATAATCAAGGTGAGGCCTTACTAATGATGTATAAAGCTGCAGTATGACCTCTGGACTTCTGTTGCTTACACTTCTTGATATAAATCCCAGTAATCTATTTGCCTTATTACGTACGCTTAGGCATTGCTGTCTTGGTTTAAGGTTGCTGCTCACCATAACCCCCAAGTCCTTTTCGCAATCTGTATGGCTAAGTTCTACATCATTTAATTTATAAGTACTAGGGTTATGGGCACTCCCAAGCTTCAGAACCTTGCATTTATCTACATTGAACTGCATCTGCCACTTTTCTGACCAAGAATAGAGTTTGTTTAAATCCTCCTGAAGTTCCCTAACATCTACGTTTGAATCAATTATCCTACCTATCTTTGTGTCATCGGCGAATTTGCTCATATCACTAGTAATTCCCTCATCAAGATCATTGATATATATTATAAACAACAACGGGCCCAAGACTGATCCCTGTGGAACGCCACTTGTTACAGATCCCCACTCGGATTTAACCCCATTTATGGACACTCTCTGCTTCCTGTCAGTGAGCCATGACTCGATCCACGAGAGCACTTTTCCCCCAATGCCATGAGCTGCCACTTTCTTTAACAGTCTATGGTGCGGAACTCTATCAAATGCCTTACTAAAATCTAAGTAAACAATATCAAATTCTTTATTGTGGTCAACAGCCTCAAAAGCTTTACTGAAGAAAGTTAATAAATTAGTTAGACAAGACCGGCCTCTTGTGAATCCATGCTGAGTATCATTAATCAAGCTATGCTTATCGAGATGGCTTCTTATAATCTCAGCTATAATTGACTCTAGTAATTTGCCTACAATTGAGGTCAGGCTTATTGGGCGGTAATTTGACGGTAACGACTTGTCCCCTGTTTTAAAAATAGGAGTTACATTAGCCATCTTCCACATATCAGACACTACACCTGTTTGAAGAGATAAATTAAAAATATTAGTTAATGGTTCACAGAGTTCCATTTTGCATTCCTTAAGAACCCTTGAAAAAACCTCATCAGGACCCGGTGACTTATTTTGCTTCAGTCTGTCTATCTGCCTCACAACCATCTCACTATTGACTGTGATGTTACATAATTTATCTTCTTCTAGCCCACTGTAAAAATTAATTACTGGAATATTGTTAGTGTCTTCCTGTGTAAAAACTGAGAGAAAATAATTATTTAAAATCAAGCACATTTCATTCTCATTGTCAGTAAGGTGCCCATAGTTATTTTTAAGGGGACCTATCTTATCTCTAACTTTTGTTCTATAGACCTGGAAAAAACTTTTTGGGTTAGTTTTTGAATCCCTAGCAACTTTAATTTCATAGTCCCTTTTAGCTTTTCTTATCCCCTTTTTAATGTCCCTCTTAATGTCAATATACTGATTCATAAGATGACCCTCACCTCTTTTGATACGCCTATAAATTCCTTTCTTATGCCCTAGTAGATATTTGAGCATATTATTCATCCATTTTGGGTCATTTCTATTTGATCTAATTTCTTTATATGGGATAAACGCTCTTTGAGCAGCATGTATAGTGTTCAGAAAACTGTCATATTGATAGCTCTCTTCGTTACCTGTGACCTGACCTGACTAGGTTGGGTGCATTGGCTTAAGCCGGTAGGAGACTTGGACCTGCCTCGCATGGGCCAGTAGGCCTTCTGCAGTGTTCCTTCGTTCTTATGTTCTTATGTTCTTAAGTGTTCTCTAAGCCCGTCGTAATCTGCTAAGCGAAAATCTGGGACTGTTACTGAGTTATCGCTACTATCGTACTTCCATTCAATGCTAAATGTAATTGATTTGTGGTCGCTAGCACCCAGTTCCTCTGAAATTTCTAAATTATTAACAAGGGATTCATTGTTTGCCATAACTAAGTCAAGCAGGTTATTTCCCCTTGTAGGTTCTGTCACAAACTGCTTCAAAAAACAATCCTGAAATACTTCTAAGAAGTCGTACGATTCTAAATTCCCAGTCAAAAAATTCCAATCAACATGACTAAAGTTAAAGTCTCCTAGAATTACTACATTATCGTGCCTTGTGGCCTTAACAATTTCCTCCCATAGTAGTTTCCCTTGGTCCCTATCTAAGTTAGGGGGATGGTATATCACTCCTAAAATCAGTTTTTCATGCCCCTCTGAAAATTCTATCCAAACAGACTCTGTATGTGTTACTTCAGACTTAATACCCGTTTTTATGCAACAGTTCATAACAGGGACACCTCAGAGTCTATTCCTTCCGTCATGTCGTTCACAAATACCAGAAACAGCACTGGTCCTAGGACTGACCCCGCTGGTCACAGGTGCCCACTCTGACACCTCGCCACGTACCATGACTCGCTGCTGTCTTCCTGACAAGTATTCCCTGATCCATTGTAGTGCCTTCCCTGTTATCCCTGCTTGGTCCTCCAGTTTTTGAACCAATCTCTTGTGTGGAACTGTGTCAAACGCCTTCTTGCAGTCCAAGAAAATGCAATCCACCCACCCCTCTCTCTCTTGTCTTACTGCTGTCACCATGTCACAGAACTCCAGTAGGTTTGTGACACAGGATTTCCCGTCCCTGAAACCAAGTTGGCTGCTGTTGATTAGATCGTTGCTTTCTAGGTGTTTCACCACTCTTCTCCTGATAATCTTCTCCATGATTTTGCATACTATACATGTCAGTGACACTGGTCTGTAGTTTAATGCTTCATGTCTGTCTCCTTTTTTAAAGATTGGGACTACATTTGCTGTCTTCCATGCCTCAGGCAATCTCCCTGTTTCGATAGATGTATTGAATATTGTTGTTAGGGGTACACATAGCGCCTCTGCTCCCTCTCTCAATACCCATGGGGAGATGTTATCTGGCCCCATTGCCTTTGAGGTATCTAGCTCACTCAGAAGCCTCTTCACTTCTTCCTCGGTTGTGTGCACTGTGTCCAGCACATGGTGGTGTGCCCCACCTCTCCGTCTTTCTGGAGCCCCTTCTGTCTCCTCTGTGAACACTTCTTTGAATCTCTTGTTGAGTTCCTCACATACTTCACGGTCATTTCTTGTTGTCTCTCCTCCTTCCTTCCTTAGCCTGATTACCTGGTCCTTGACTGTTGTTTTCCTCCTGATGTGGCTGTACAACAGTTTCGGGTCAGATTTGGCTTTTGCTGCTATGTCGTTTTCATATTGTCTTTGGGCCTCCCTTCTTATCTGTGCATATTCGTTTCTGGCTCTACGACTGCTCTCCTTATTCTCCTGGGTCCTTTGCCTTCTATATTTCTTCCATTCCCTAGCACACTTGGTTTTTGCCTCCCTGCACCTTTGGGTAAACCATGGGCTCATCCTGGCTTTTTCATTATTCCTGTTACCCTTGGGTACAAACCTCTCCTCAGCCTCCTTGCATTTTGTTGCTACATATTCCATCATCTCATTAACTGGCTTCCCTGCCAGTTCTGTGTCCCACTGAACCCCATTCAGGAAGTTCCTCATTCCTATGTAGTCCCCTTTCTTGTAGTTTGTCTTCATTCGTCCTGGCCTTCCTGCTTCTCCCTCCATTTGTAGCTCTAATGTGTATTCGAAGCTTAAAACCACATGGTCACTGGCCCCAAGGGGTCTTTCATATGTGATGTCCTCGATATCTGCACTACTCAAGGTGAATACTAAGTCCAGCCTTTCTGGTTCATCCTCTCCTCTCTCTCTTGTAGTGTCCCTTACGTGTTGGCACATGAAGTTTTCCAGTACCACCTCCATCATCTTAGCCCTCCATGTATCTTGGCCCCCATGTGGGTCCAAGTTCTCCCAATCGATCTCCTTGTGGTTAAAGTCACCCATGATCAGGAGCTTTGCCCTGCATGCATGAGCTCTTCTGGCTACTCTAGCCAGTTTGTCAACCATCGCTCTATTGCTCTCGTCGTACTCTTGCCTTGGCCTCCTGCTGTTCTGCGGTGGGTTATACATCACTGCTATTACCACCTTGGGACCTCCAGAGTGAAGCGTTCCCGCTATGTAATCACTTTCTTCTCCGCTGTCTCCTCTCTCCAGCTCATCAAAATTCCAGCGATTTTTTGATCAGCAATGCCACTCCTCCACCCCCCCCCTGTTCCCTCTGTCTTTCCCAGGATTTGGTATCCCGTTGGAAAGATGGCATCTGTTATCATACCTGTAAGCTTGGTTTCTGTGAGCGCTATGATGTCTGGTGATGCTTCTTTGACTCTTTCATGCCACTCCTCCCACTTATTTGTTATTTCATCAGCATTTGTGTACCATACCTTCAGTTTCCTTTCCAACACTGTGGTTTGGGGGGGCCTGTGAGGGTGGGAGACCTGGTGACATACTGTGGGATTCTATAGCTCGGTGTTGGGTGGAGGCTGTGGGTATGGACTGTAGTGTATGTTGGGATGGTGTGATAGGTTGTATGGTTCTGAGAATAGTTGTGTGTGTGCTTGCCCTTGCTGTTCTGTTCTGCTCTGACTGACCTCTGCTGGTTCCATCCTTGTCTCTTTTCCTAGCTCCTTTTGCTTTTTTGTCCTCTCCCTCAGCTGCTGTCGTTCTGATTTTGTTCTGTCTCTGTCTAGAAACACCCTCTTGTACTCTTCCGAGTATTTCAATCGTGGTTTCTCTTGGAGGATCCTGTTCCGCACTGTTTCCGTCCTGAGAATCAGCTTGATTGGTCGGTTTCTCCCCTTCGAGTACCCCCCTATATGTGTACTCACCTATTTGTACTCACCTATTTGTGGTTGCAGGGGTCGAGTCACAGCTCCTGGCCCCACCTCTTCGCTGATTGCTACTAGGTCCTCTCTCTCCCCCTGCCCCATGAGCTCTATCATTCCTCGGATTAAAACTATGTATGGTTCCCGCCTCCACTACGTCACTTTCTAGGCTATTTCATGGCCTGACTACTCTATGACTGAAGAAATACTTCCTAACATCCCTTTGATTCATCTGAGTCTTCAGCTTTCAATTGTGACCTCTTGTGTCTGTGTCCCATCTCTGGAACATCCCGTCTTTGTCCACCTTGTCTATTCCGTGCAGTATTTTATATGTCGGTATCATGTCTCCCCTGACCCTCCTGTCCTCCAGTGTCGTCAGGCCGATTTCCCTCAACCTTTCGTCGTAGGACAATCCCCGTAGCTCTGGGACTAGTCTTGTTGCAAACCTTTGCACTTTCTTTAATTTCTTGTGGATTCCAAACTGGTGCTGCATACTCCAGTATGGGCCTGACGTAAATGGTATACAGAGTCTTAAACGAATCCTTACTGAGGTATCGGTGTGTGTGTGTGTGTGTGTGTGTGTGTGTGTGTGTGTGTGTGTGTGTGTGTGTGTATTCACCTAATTGTGGTTGCAGGGGTCGAGACTCAGCTCCTGGCCCCGCCTCTTCAATGATCGCTACTAGGTCCTCTCTCTCTCTGCTTCCTGAGCTTTATCATACCTCTTCTTAAAACTATGTATGGTTCCTGCCTCCACTACTTCTCTTGCTGGGCTATTCCACTTCCTGACGACTCTATGACTGAAGAAATACTTCCTAACGTCCCTGTGACTCGTCTGAGTCTTCAGCTTCCAGTTGTGACCCCTTGTTCCTGTGTCCCACCTCTGGAACATCCTATCTCTGTCCACCTTTTCTATTCCCCGCAGTATCTTGTATGTCGTTATCATGTCTACCCTGACCCATCTGTCCTCCAGTGTCGTCAGTTCGATTTCCCTCAACCTTTCCTCTTACGACATTCCCTTGAGCTCTGGGACTAGCCTTGTTGAAAACCTTTGTACTTTCTCTAACTTTTTGACGTGCTTGACCAGGTGTGGGTTCCAGACTGGTGCTGTATACTCCAGTATGGGCCTAACATACACAGAGTACAGTGTCTTGAACGATTCCTTATTAAGGTATCAGAACGCTATTCTCAGGTTTGCCAGGCGCCCGTATACTGCAGCAGTTATTTGGTTGATGTGTGCCTCCGGTGACGTGCTCGGTGTTATGGTCACCCCAAGGTCTTTCTCCCTGAGTGACGTCTGTAGTCTTTGTCCACCTAGCCTATACTCTGTCTGCGGTCTTCTTTGCCTCTCCACAATCTTCATGACTGCATTTGGCAGGATTGAATTCGTAAAGCCAGTTACTGGACCACATGTCCAGCCTGTCCAGGTCTCTTTGCAGTCCTGCCTCATCCTCATCCGATTTAATTCGTCTCATCAACTTCACATCATCTGCGAATAGGGACACTTCAGAGTTTATTCCTTCCATCATGTCGTTCGCATATATCAAAAATAGCAAGGGTCCTAGAACTGACCCCTGTGGTACCCCGCTCGTCACAGGAGCCCACTGTGATAACTCTTCACGTACCATGACTCGTTGCTGCCTCGCTGTCAGGTATTCCATGATCCATTGCAGTGCCCTCCCTGTTACATGCACCTGATCCTCCAGCTTCTGCACTAATCTCTTGTAGGGAACTGTGTCAAAGGCCTTCCTGCAGTCTAGGAAAACGCAATCTACCCACCCCTCTCTCTTGTGTCTTACTTCTGTCACCTTGTCATAAAACTCCGGGAGGTTTGTGATACAAGATTTGCCTTCCATGAACCCATGCTGGTTTTCATTTATAATCTTGTTCCGTTCCAGGTGTTCGACCACTCTCCTCCTGATAATCTTCTCCATGACTTTGCACACAATACATGTCAGAGACACAGGTCTGTAGTTTAGCGCCTCGTTTCTGTTTCCTTTCTTAAATATGGGGACTACATTTGTTGTCTTCCATTTCTCAGGTAGTTGCCCAGTTTCAAGGGATGTGTTGAAGACTGTGGTTAGAGGCACACACAGCATCTCTGCTCCTTCTCTAAGGACCCAAGGAGAGACGTTGTCCGGTCCCATCGCCTTTGAGGTATCAAGATCACTTAGGAGCTTCTTCACCTCCTCCTCGGTTGTTCGTATGTCATCCAACGCTTGCTGGTATATTCCCTCTTGATGTTCCATTCTGTGCTGTGTGTCTGTGCTGTGCTTCTGTGTGTGTGTGTGTGTGTATGTCGTGCCGAATAGGCAGAATTTGCGATCTTGGCTTAAATAGCAACGCTTACCTTGCCATATAGGAGTTTCAGTTTAATATGTTTATTATGCACCCCATACCCATCCTGTGGGCGGTAGTCAAAAGATTACAGAGGTACATAATTGGTCCAAGGACTGGACTCCAAAGTTTTGATAGATGAGCAAGTTACAAAGGTAATGAACTAGATCTGGTCATAATCATGACCAAGTTACAAAGGTAATGAGCTCCAGGTAGAGCTGGTCACACTCATGAATAATTGCAAAGGTAATGAATCATAAACACATTAATCATGAGAATTTACAAAGGTAATGAGCTCCAGGTAGAGCTGGTCAAAATCATGACAAGTTTCAAAGGTAATGAATGATAAACACGTTATCACATGATTACAATCATAGACAAATTACAGAGTAATGAGCAGTTAACAAACATAGCAGGGAATTCATCCATTGCCCCAACAACAGATGTTGCTAGGTGCCTGTCTCTCCTCGGCAGACAGCCATTGCAAACAGCAGGAAGTTCCCCGGAATCTGCTGCTTGCACGAGCACCATCGACCCTCCCCAAGAGGTCCAAGAAGCCAGTGGCTCCGTTAGCAGCTCGATGGAGAGCTGCCCTAGGGACATGGCAACGTCCTGGTGGACGCCAAGTTGACTGAAGATCCCAGGCCCTCGTGTGCACGGATGTTGAAGCTTGAGGAACTGAGTACACACTGCCTGTGGCACACCTGACAGCTGCCTCGCGGTCGAACTCCACGATGCTGTCCCTGTAGTGGAAGTTCCTGTGAGCCCGGCACTCCCTGCAGTACCATTGCTGACATCGTGGGTTAGGGGAGAAGTACCCTCTATAGATGGGGTGGCGCTGGGAGTTGGGTGGGTGAGGCGGGGCAGACGGGCAGGGGTGAGGCGTTATGAGAGGGTCACTGTTTACTACAAACGCCCTCCCCCCCAGCGGAGAGGGGGGGAGGCGCTGACTGGTCCTGACTCAACAACACCAAACCTTCTGCACAACACTTCAACTATTTACGCTGAAACGATGCACTGGGAAGTCCGTTTGCTGCTCTGGTATCTTCTCAAAGCATTCACACTGAGTTCTGTTAAGTAGGGACCTGGTCAGCCTCTTTGACCAAGAGCTATCCTTGAAAATCCCGCAGCTAGCCCGCTACACAACCTGCCGCGTCGGCCATGTTAGGGAGGACACATGCCATATAGGACAAGTGAAAATTTGTGTATACAATAATTTCGCCAAAATCATTCTGAAGCTAACGAAAAAAATATATTTCACTGCGTTTGTTTAGTATTAAATTACTGTAAACAAATCTAAAAAATATATAGATGGGTTAGGCTAAAATAAATTGTTCTTGTTATAATAAGGTTAGGTAAGTTTTCTAAGATTCTTTAGGTGCAAAATTAATTTTTTTTTGCATTAATATTAATGAAAAAATATATCTTTAAACACATAAGAAAAAAGTTTAGAAAGGGGTTAATTTTAAATGAGTTCTTGCTAATTGACCAGTTTTACATATTAGGCACGACATATATATATATATATATATATATATATATATATATATATATATATATATATATATATATATATATAATATAAAAATATAGGGAGGTACCACCTCTAGAACTGTCCTAGGGACCCTCATCCTCAGAGAAAAGAATAAACTTGCTTCAGGGAAAACTCAAGGTTCTCCCTGAAGCTGTTTGAGAATTTTCTCCTACCACCCCCTATATTTCAAGTATGTTTTATTTAAAGACAAAATACATTGGCCAAACTTTCACAAAAATAAAACAGAAAGTAAAATAACACGGGTAACTCAGAGCTACATCTCGAATACTTCGTCCAGCTCTCCGGCGGTGGGCCGCGTGCTCAGAATGCTGCAGGCATTTCCTCTCTGGATCGCAACACTGAGTCTCAGAAAGAGGAAGCTGGTCGCCCTGTGGTCCTTGGTTTCTATGATGAGCTTTTCACCCAGCTCTTTGAGGAACTTTAAAGCACACTTGCCCCATGCTCCAAGGGTCTCCGACTCTATTGGAATGAAGTTATAGCAAGGGGAAAGGTCTTCATATTTTCGGATCATCTGGGTCTCCCTGTGGCTGGCAGCTCCACCCCCTTCCACTACGGAGTATGGCAAGTAGGTGTCTGCCAATGTGGCAGCACAGGTGTAGTCCCAGGCAATCTGCTTTCAATCCTTCCAGGGTAGCATAGTGGCTCCATCAGGACGCTTTTGACTTCCATCAGACCTCTGTACTTGGGGTTCCCGTTGAGCTTGGCAACGGGCTGTGGCGAGGCTTCTCTTTATGATGTCATTGACCTCCTCATGTCTGGCATACTTCCCTTCGGCTGTGTGACACACGAGACCATGAAGTCCGAATTGATCGGTGAGGATGGGGGCGGCTAGGCGAAGAGCAACACCAATCCGAATGGCCTGTGGGTCGAGACGGGTGCCCAGGGAGGAATTGGGAACAGCTAACAGGAAATCTCCTGAGTGTGGTGCCTTCACTGCCAGGAGACGAGCTTTGTTCTTTCCTGAAGCATTGTAGAGCATTGTGCTGGCGATTTTTTCCATGATCGATTTGTCCCAGTGGGACTGTTTGTGCTGTTTGGTAGGAGCTGGTCTACTGGAGGAGTCTGTAAGGGTGTCCCACCGAATCGCTGCTTCAGTAAACCTAGGGTCTTGAGCTCCTACCACGTCTCTCAAGCTTTTGGGAACTATCTTCTTGACTAATGCACTTGAAGCCAAACACGAAGACAGAAAAGCAGGTAAAGCAACATGCGTTGCTTTACGCACCCCTATACCTCCCAGTCGCACTGGGAGGGTTGCCTGATCCCATTGCTCATCCTCTAGTGACAGGTTCAGTGCCTTCTTAAAAGTTGATCTCAGGTGTGCGTCATATTCATCGAGTGTTGGGTCGTCAAAAGAGGGTGCACACCTCAAGAAGTAAGTGAGTCTTGGCATAGTAAGACACCTTGTGAGGAGATACAGAGCATAATGGGCATCAAGATCGCATATTTTCACCTCCATTCTCATCAGGTCATTCAATTTGTCCCTGAGGACAGTGTCGATGGCCTGGTGACCCAGCGGTGCCCCCAAGAGGGTACAGTTGGAAGGAGTGGTAGTAGAGACTTCTGGGAGGATTCTTCGCACAGCATTGATTATTTCCTGGATCACTGTGATGATTTCACACTTGGAGGGATTGAGGATGAGTCCCAAGTCTTCTTCCTGTGTTTTCACCAGTTGTAGGTCCACCACCAGGGACTCTTCAGTACCTGCCAGAGTGCCGTCATCCAGGTACCAGATATTGAGCTCACTGCCTAGGCTGGAAGTTAGTTCTCTTACTGCCAAGCAGAAGAGAAATGGAGCGAGTGGGTCACCCTGCTGAACGCCCTCTGATGATTGAATTTCATGTTCTCCAAACAAAAGAATTGAGGGTTTGCTATAGCCGGCTGAAATGAAGGGAAAAAGACTGGGGAACCGATCCCGAACAGCTGGCAAAACAGCATCTCTCTTCACCATATTAAACGCATTTCTAAAATCAAGTTTGACTACGACCTTGTCTTCTGGTAGGTCCCTGATGTAGGCCCTTGCTGCATGAGCTGCGGCTTCACTGCCTTGAGAGACCCCAAAGCCCAGTTGGTATGGCTGGAGAAAACTGGCAGCTTCTAGGCGAATGTTTCTTACTGCTGCTTTGGCAACGAGACTACGAAGAGTGTTTCCAACAGCTATGGGTCTGATTCCCTAATCCTTCTTCTTCAAAGCACACAGTGAGGCTCCATTATATATATATATATATATATATGTATGTATGTATATATATATGTATATATATATATGTATATATATATGTATATATATATATATGTATATATATATATGTATATATATAGGTAGTAGGTTGGTAGACAGCAACCACCCAGGGAAGTACTACCGTCCTGCCAGATGACTGTGAAACAAAAACCTGTAACTGTTTTGCATGATGGTAGGATTGCTGGTTTCTTTCTTTTTTCTGTCTCATAAACACGCTAGATAACAGGGATATCTTGCTACTCCTACTTACACTTTTGTCACACTTCACAGACACGCACATGCATATATATATACATACATCTAGGTTTTTCTCCTTTTTCTAAATAGCTCTTGTTCTTTTTTATTTCATCTATTGTCCATGGGGAAGTGGAAAAGAATCTTTCCTCTGTAAGCCATGCGTGTCGTATGAGGCGACTAAAATGCCGGGAGCAATGGGCTAGTAACCCCTTCTCCTGTATACATTTACTAAAAAAGAGAAGAAGAAAAACTTTATAAAACTGGGATGCTTAAATGTGCGTGGATGTAGTGCGGATGACAAGAAACAGATGATTGCTGATGTTATGAATGAAAAGAAGTTGGATGTCCTGGCCCTAAGTGAAACAAAGCTGAGGGGGGTATTACCTGGAGTTTACCTGGAGAGAGTTTCGGGGGTCAACGCCCCCGCGGCCCGGTCTGTGACCAGGCCTCCTGGTGGATCAGCGCCTGATCAACCAGGCTGTTGCTGCTGGCTGCACGCAAACCAACGTACGAGCCACAGCCCGGCTGATCAGGAACTGACTTTAGGTGCTTGTCCAGTGCCAGCTTGAAGACTGCCAGGGGTCTGTTGGTAATCACCCTTATGTGTGCTGGGAGGCAGTTGAACAGTCTCGGGCCCCTGACACTTATTGTATGGTCTCTTAACGTGCTAGTGACACCCCTGCTTTTCATTGGGGGGATGGTGCATCGTCTGCCAAGTCTTTTGCTTTCGTAGTGAGTGATTTTCGTGTGCAAGTTCGGTACTAGTCCCTCTAGGATTTTCCAGGTGTATATAATCATGTATCTCTCCCTCCTGCGCTCCAGGGAATACAGGTTTAGAAACCTCAAGCGCTCCCAGTAATTGAGGTGTTTTATCTCCGTTATGCGCGCCGTGAAAGTTCTCTGTACATTTTCTAGGTCGGCAATTTCACCTGCCTTGAAAGGTGCTGTTAGAGTGCAGCAATATTCCAGCCTAGATAGAACAAGTGACCTGAAGAGTGCCATCATGGGCTTGGCCTCCCTAGTTTTGAGGGTTCTCATTATCCATCCTGTCATTTTTCCAGCAGATGCGATTGATACAATGTTATGGTCCTTGAAGGTGAGATCCTCCGACATAATCACTCCCAGGTCTTTGACGTTGGTGTTTCGCTCTATTTTGTGGCCAGAATTTGTTTTGTACTCTGATGAAGATTTAATTTCCTCATGTTTACCATATCTGAGTAATTGAAATTTCTCATCGTTGAACTTCATATTGTTTTCTGCAGCCCACTGAAAGATTTGGTTGATGTCCGCCTGGAGCCTTGCAGTGTCTGCAATGGAAGACACTGTCATGCAGATTCGGGTGTCATCCGCAAAGGAAGACACGGTGCTGTGGCTGACATCCATGTCTATGTCGGATATGAGGATGAGGAACAAGATGGGAGCTAGTACTGTACTTTGTGGAACAGAGCTTTTCACCGTAGCTGCCTCGGACTTTACTCTGTTGACGACTACTCTCTGTGTTCTGTTAGTGAGGAAATTATAGATCCATCGACCGACTTTTCCTGTTATTCCTTTAGCGCGCATTTTGTGCGCTATTACGCCATGGTCACACTTGTCGAAGGCTTTTGCAAAGTCTGTATATATTACATCTGCATTCTTTTTGTCTTCTAGTGCATTTAGGACCTTGTCGTAGTGATCCAGTAGTTGAGACAGACAGGAGCGACCAGTTCTAAACCCATGTTGCCCTGGGTTGTGTAACTGATGGGTTTCTAGATGGGTGG